>NW_004443949.1:3498331-3501458 GCF_000243295.1 Trichechus manatus latirostris | reverse complement strand
GGTTTCCAAGGAGCAGCTGGTGGATTCGAACTGCCAACCTTTTGGTTAGCAGCTGAGCTCTTAGTGGTTGTCCAGGCAACATTAAGTGTTAACTTCAGGTTGTTGTTGTCACCTGCCATCAGGTCGACCCCTGACTCATGGCAGCCCTGTGTACAATGGAACAAAAAACTGCCAGGGGTTGCATCATCCCCATGATTGGCTGGGGATCAAGCCATTATGATCTGTAGGGTTTTCATTGGCTGATTTTTGAAAGTGGATTGCCAGGCCTTAATTCCTAGTCTATGTCTGAAATATTCTCTGAAATCTGTTCAGCATCATAGTAGCACTCAAGCGTCCACCGACAGAGGGGTGGTGACTCCTCGTGGAGACCATAATTCTAAGTGAGACCAGTCCGCAAGATTGTGTGTGTGTGTATGTGTGTGTGTATTGCCCCTGTATGCAGGACAGACAGTGACTGTTTAGAACAAGAAAATGAAAATTTCTGGATCTTAAATTCTAGTTGGTTTTAATAAGTGTTAGGATTAATTGAGAAATTGAGGCTGGTTAAGGAAGGAAGAGACAAGAAGCTGTGGTGGCAAAATGATAAACAGAAGGTCAGTGGTTTGAACCCACCATCTGCTCCACGGGAGAAAAATGTGTCAGTCGGTTTCCAGAAAGATTGCAGATTTGGAAACCCTACGGGACAATTCCATGCTGTCTTACATGGTCGCTGTGAGTTGGAATCAACCTGATGGCACACAACAGCAAAGGATGAGAATGAGGTCAGAATGAGAAGGGAATGAGAGACAGAGAAGTAGTGGTAATTAATGGATTGTGTATTCCAGGGGGGCTGAGAGAGTATTGAAGCAAGAATACCAGAAGGAGTGAGCTAGTGGTTAGAGAGTGGAATGCTTGAAACTGAGATAATGGAAGGGTAACTGTTACTAGTAATGACAAGGTCTGGAGTGTTTATCTGTGTATGTTGATTCTCAGTTCCCAGGTATTCTGAAGGTGGTTAAGGTGTGACAAAAAAGAAGTTGAACTTACAACTTTGAAGATGTATTTTCTAATTGGGACCAGATTTAAAACTGACATAGGTCTTGTGTAAACCCAACTACTTGACTTGAGCATGTGTAAATGACATCCAGTATTTGACAGAGCTAACTCTGAAGTTTCAGGCAAACAGGTGATAAGAAGTTGAATTATAAACCCTGGAAAATTAGATCAGTCAACCATATAAAAACAAGATTTAATAAGCAGCAGATGACATTTTTGTCCAACTCTATTAAATTTTTGCAGTGCATAAAAATTATAGGCAGCAAATCATGAAGTTGCGTGCTGTGAAAGGCTAAATGGAACAGTTCTTTGTCTTATACAGTCATTAAGAGTCAGAATCATCGATGGCAATGGGTGTTTTTGGTTTATAGACTCACATATACATACTATACACATATAAAGGAGCCCTGGTGGTGCAGTGGTTATGTACTTGGTTGCTAACCCAAATTTAAGCGGTTCGAACCCACCAGCTGCTCTCCAGGAGAACGATGTGGCAGTCTGCTTCTTTAAAGATTTACAGCCTTGGAAATCCTGTGGGACAGTTCTGTTCTGTCCTGTATGGTCACTAGGAGTCAGAATTGACTCAATGGCAATGGGTTTTATTTTGTTTGTTTTATTTTGTTTTTTGATACACATATATGTCTAAATACATATATACCTGCATATGTATCTTTTAATTTTTGCTGTTGTTTCGAAATTATATATGCCATAGCAATTACCAAAAGGTAATTTAATACTCTTTTAAGTCAGAGTTATTTATTGAATATATTTATGACATGTATTATGATATGTGTGTTATACAAAGACACACACACAGAGTTTATCCTTATTCATGGATTCTTCATTTGCAAATCATCTTACTTGCTAAAATTTATTTGTAAGCCCCAAATCAATACTTGGGGCACCTTTTAAGTCATTCATGGACACGCACATGCATAGAGCAGTAAAAAAACTTGAACAAGGCTGGTTCAGTATTTGCTGATTCACTGTGGGGACAACTTCATAGAATAAAACTACTGCAAATCATGACAGTGACTATGCATACATGAATCAGCAGTTACATTAAATACGTTCACTGTTTTGGAAGTATCCAATTTCATTTCTAGGTACCAGTAAGGTATATAGCTATATGAAATATCCACGTACCAATTTTTATCTATCGTCTGACTATATCCTGCTGTTCTGAGGTATATGGAGTTACGAATTTATCAGAGACATGCTCCCTTATCAGCAAGGAAGAACATTGAATAGATCTGAACTACAAGGTAAAGATATTGAGGGCTTGCAGAATGGTCTATAAAACTGCGTAGTAGAAAGCATGTTGGATTTGGGGTCAGAAAACTCGAGTGCCTAGCTTGCTCTCGGAAGTTGTGTCACAGGTTTCTCTTTAGCAAATGATGGTAGGAATACCTCCTGTACATTGGTTATGGGAATTACAGACAGTATATGAAAGACATTTAGCATAGTGCTAAGCCCAGTAAATCGGAGCCTAAGGTTATTTTATGAAGATCTCATTCACATTCAGGACTCTGTGTCATGTACCGTGCTGAGCACTGAGGGAGAATTTATAAGGCATCATTCCTGCCTTAAAGGAGTCACTATCTTGTGAAAAAAACTCAACTTTCCTACACTTCAACACGTATTTACAGTTACATGAGGTGGGCAGTGTAAGTGAACAAGACAGACAAGGTCCTTCAAGGCATGGAGCTTATATTCTGATACTTTCATTTCTTGTACTTGGATACAATTTACAATTTACATGGACTATTATTATTACAATGTCAAGTATATTGGCTCTATACTTCAAGTATGTATTTATTGTATCTAAAGTTCAAATGTATTAGAATGTTGTTGTTGTCATCAAGTTGATTCTTACTCATGGTGACCCCATGTTTGCAGAGCAGAACTACTCCATAGGGTTTTCAAGTGTGTGGCCTCCCAGAAGCAGATTACCAGGCCTAACTTTCAAAGTGCCTCTAGGTGGGTTTGAACTGCCAACCTTTAGACTAGTAGTCAAGCACTTAACTATTTGCGCCACCCAGGGACTCCAAGATGTTAGAAAGAGATCTCTCTAATTGAAGAAGGCAAATCA
>NW_004443949.1:3486909-3498231 GCF_000243295.1 Trichechus manatus latirostris | reverse complement strand
TGGGCACAACTATGGCAAAATAACTTTAGGTGAGATTTTCTATGGACGTATATTTTTATTCAGTGCATATTATTATTTTTTAATGTCTCTTCAAGTGTGTGGCTCTGCTACTGCTTAATACATTTATGATGGAATTAAACCAGAAAGACTCGAGGTTGTTCATATGGCCAAAACTGAATATAGAGCAAACGTGTCCTGTCAGTATGTATTACAGTGTAAAGCGATCTAACTGGAGCTTCTGTCAAGGATGGAACTGAACATGTTTGAGGAAACAGAATCTCTGGGATGGAGGAATTACTCAACTGTACTGTGAACTCTAGCTCATCTCACATAGCAAGCCAAAGAGGTAGTAAAATTGTCCTTAATGTGGAGATTAGTGTCATGTTGTATGAAGTGCATGACCCAGAGCAAACATAGAGATGGTTGTGTGCAATGTTATGCTTTCCAGAAAGCATTTTTGGTGAACTGGAATTGTGAAAATCTCTGAGAATGTGGACTGATAATGTTTTTGTATGTTATTCCATCTGTAAGCAATGTGCATGAAATATGTTTTATTAAAATAAAGGAAACTGAATTCAAACTGCATACTAAAAATTATCCTATCATCATGAATATCAACCTAGAAAATTGGATGGAGTCCAATTTTCCATATTCCATATTTTAACATTTCCCAAAATTATGGAGCATTACTGCTATTCATGAATCTGTCTATCTGCCAATGCTGCAACTTTGTATTATTTTAAAATGTTTTGAGTTATTTGGCAGATAGGGTAGGATAAGACTTCCTAGAACGTAAGGTTTGATGAGTCATATGCACTGGCATGAAATTTGCTTTAGAAATGCTGAATGGAACAAGTACTTTTAAAATGGGTGACAGATCAAAGGGACAATGGACAAGATTCTGAAAAGGTCTAATAAAAAGCACTGGCACGTGTTTGGTAAGGGAATAGTTTGCTCCAATAGACATTTGTGATGTTTGTGTCTCAGGATTGAGTAGCGGAGCAAATATTGTGGCTGCATGTTGTCTCTAAGGATCCCTGGTGGTGCAGTGGTTAAAGAGATCGACTGCTAATTGAAAGGTCAGGAGTTCAAAACCACCAGCGGCTCCATGGGAGAAAGATGTGGCAGTCTACTTCCGCAGAGATTTACAGCCTTGGAAATCCCATGGGGTTGCTATGCATCAAAATCGACTTGAAGACAGTGGGGTGAGGTTTATGTTGTCTCTAGGCTGAGTCTGTCAAAGAGTCCTAACAGATTATCCTTAGTTATGACCATGGTCAAGACATTTCTAACTGGGTGTAGTCAAAACAAACGTAAAGGGTAGACTTAAAGATAGAAAAAGAAGGCACGAACAGTTACTAGCCTCCTAAGATGTGTAGAATAGTCACATTTACTTGGAAGGTGGTGCTAGAAAAGTGGGTTTGATTCTTCCTAAATGTTTTTCATTCAGCCTTGGAAATTGTTTAGTTTGATCTTAGTCAGTCACTGTCCAGGTGTCTGACTCATGAAGTAGAATGGTTTATAGTCTCTCCCCCTCAGCCATCCCAACCCACTAGGGGCATCTCAGCTCAAGGTGCTTTTGACTGGTACTGTTCTTCATGCCTGGTAAATGCCCAAGGGCTACATCCAGAGATGTAAGGTTTTCCCACCTGTCCAAGACAAAAAGAGGGAAAAATTGAAATGCTGACTAGAAGGAAGAAAGGGGATTGCTAATCTGTTTCATTGTTTCACATTGGTACATAGGGAAGTTCAACTGGGGATCCTCATAAGTGTTGTAAACGGAGTAGTAGTAGGAATCTAGAAGGGATGGAAAAAGTAGATAACAAAGGCAAAGCCCTTCGCTGATCTTTCTCTCTACCTCAAACTTCCAGCTTCATTTAACAAACCTTGTAAGAATCCTCCATGCTAAACAAATTTCATCTTTTGGTAATTCTACACCTTGGAATTCTGTACTTCTTTGCTTTTACTAGCCTCCTTATTTCCTGTTAGTCTATGTCCTGCCTTCCCCCTATTCCGGGTAAATACATGAATGAATGAATGAAACAATAAATAAAAGTTAGGATGCTCCTCCTTATGTTGTACTCCACACATTTTAATATGTGGAGTCCTAATTTTTAAAATCATCTACATAATCTGTGCTATACTTTTCTTTTCCTTCTTTACGTAGTTACAGAGGAGAGTTTTTTTTTTTTTTTTGCTTTTTGTTTTAATTTCCAAGTAGTTTCACTGCTTAGTTTAATTTTTATTATTAATTTTCAGTTTCTTTTTTATTGTTGTAAAAATGTAATCACACAACATTTGCCAAACCAACATTTTTTGACATTTACTTTTTCATTTTAGAGTATATAAAAGAGAAAGTAAAATAACATACATTTATCATCACACTATTTACACATCATCTTCTGTCATCTTGGTTTTCAAAAATGGAGACTTTTTAAAAAATATTTACTTTCTCTGTGTTTTATTTTGCTTTGGTTTTTAATCAGCTGCAATATTTGGATGTGGATACCCTGCTGTTATTTCTACTACTGGTCGCTTAGACACTTCCAATTTTTTTTCCTATATCCAGTTGTCAAAGCACCCACACACACACATAACTTTTGACAGTCAATTACCAAAGAAAGAAAAGGGATGACATATAAAAGAACAGATATGTTTGACAGAGCCCAGTTATTTAATCTATGAATAATAAATATGTCTAAAGTTGACAACAGAAACACCTGAGAGAAAAACAATTGTTAGCATAACAGAAGAAAACTTCTTGTTCTAATAAAAATATCTCTGTCTAGATACTCCAGGCTAAGCTTTAATCATCATTGGTTTAGCTGTAATTAGACTCCAAAATCTAACCTTTGTATGCTTGTGGGGGGCTAAGTTTTGAGTTTGGCTTACTTGGATTAATGCTGACATCATTTCACCCACTCTAGAGCAGTTTCTTATAATTTCATTCCCTAATTCCTATTCAAGTTTTATAAAGCACAGCAAACACAGTAAAATAATAAGGCTTAACAAAGAGATAGAGGGAAGAAAATATTTGTAAATCATATATCTGAAAATAAACTTATATACTGAACATATAAAAAACTCTTACAACTCAACAATAAAAAAGACAAATCAATTTAGAAGTAGGTAAGAAATTTGAATAGAACATATACAAATTGCTAATAAGCACATGAAAAGATACCTAACACCATTACCTAACGGGAAAACGCATAGCAAAACCACAACGAAATACCTCTTCATTCCCACAGGATGGCTAGAACAGAAAACACAAATGATAACAAATGTTGGCAAGGATGTGAGGAAATTGGAATCTATGTACATGGGTGGTGGGAATGTAAAACAGTGCAGCTGCATTAGAAAACAATTTGACAGTTTCTCAAATTATTAAACATAGAGTTACCATATGACCCAGAAATTCCATTCCTGGGTTATATATCCATTCCTGGGTCATATTCTCTTGGCATGTATCCAAGAGAAATGAAAACATACATCCATACAAAAACTGTATACAAATGTTTATAGCAGTGCTATTCAAAATAGCCCCAACTTGGAAACAACCCAAATACCAGTCAACTGATGAATGGAAAAATACAATGAAATATCATTCAGCCATAAAAAAGAGTGAAGAACTGATACATGCTGTGTCACGGATTGAATTGTGTCCCCCAAAAATATGTGTCAACTTGGTTAGGCCATGATTCCAAGTGTTGTATGGTTGTCCTCCATTTTGTGACTGTAATTTTATGTTAAAGAGGATTAGGGTGGGATTGTAACACCCTTACCCAGGCCATATCCCTGATCCAATGTAAAGGGAGTTTCCCTGGGGTGTGGCCTGCACCACCTTTTATCCTACAAGAGATAAAAGGAAAGAGAAGCAAGCAGAGAGTTGGGGACCTCATACCATCAAGAAAACAGTGCCGGGAGCAGAGCATGTCCTTTGGACCTGGGGTCCCTGCACAGAGAAGCTCCTAGTCCAGGGGAAGACTGATGAGAAGGCCGAAAGAGAGAGAAAATCTTCCCCTGGAGATGATGCCCTGAACTTGGAATTTTAGCCTACTTTACTTTGAGGAAATAAACTTCTCTTTGTTAAAGCCATCCGCTTACGGTATTTCTGTTGTAGCAGCACTAGATGACTAAGACATGCTGCAACATGAATAATCTTTGACAACATTATGCTAAGTGAAAGGAGCTAGTCCTAAAAGATCACATATGGTGTGCTTCCATTCATATGAAAAGCCCAGAATAGCAAATCTATAGAGAAAGAACATAGATTACTGGTAGGCTAAAGCTGAGATGTTAGGAGAAAATGGTGAGAGTGACTTTTAATGGATACAGGGTCTCTTTTTAGGGTGAGGAAAATTTTCTGAAATTGATTGTAGTGATGGCTGCCCAATCCTGTAAGTATACTAAAAACTATTGAACTTTACACTTTAAATGGATGAATTTTATATTGTATATTGAGACTTGTACATTAATATATATATGAATTTTATCTGTATAACATTTTTTAATGGCATAGCCAACAAGAGGGAAAAATAGAGCTGACAGGCATATTCCAACTAATACTTTGATTAGTTTTAGGTCTCTCATGGAGGTGAATAAACAAGAAAAGCTCCCATATGTTACTGTAATTATGCTTGAACTTTTATATGTGATCTAATTCTCAGACAAAGTGTGTTTTCTACCTTTTTCTGGAAAATAAATATGTTTCAATTTTTCTCATAACTTGATGATATAGAATTACTAACATGTAGACAAGAATAAAACTCGTTGCCATCGAGTTGATTCTGACTCATAGTGACCTTATAGAACAGAGCAGAACTGTCCCATAGGGTTTCTAAGGAGTGGCTCGTGGATTTGAACGGCTGACCTTTTTGGTAAGCAGGCATAGCTCGCTGTAGCTCTTAACCACTGTGCCAAACAAGGAGTAGGGACCATTATTACATATCTCCCTAACCTTGAAATGTATCTAAGTGAATTCCTTCTTGAATAACTTTATTCTCACAGGTGCATTTCAATTTCTTTGATTCTTAAAATCTAAACTTCCTTTCTGATCTCACTTGACATTTAGTTCCAAATCTCAAGCTGTTTCCAGAAAATTTCTATTTTAGTATCCTAATTATACATTTCTTAATTCAATAAATCCTCATGCCATAACTTAACTTTCCCACTTAGATTATGTTAAACTCAACATAGTTCGTAATCAAGCCCATCCCTTTGCACTTCAAACTGGTTACCTCCAGTGTTTCCACTCCCAACAGTAATAGCGCTTACCTCCAACTTCCTGGTCTTGAATATGTCAGCTTCCTCCCACCCATAACCAAATTAATCATCAGGAACCATGGATTCTCCCTTGGAAATATTGTCCTAGTTTCCATTACTCTGACACTACTGTCTTCTGGGTAGTATCTGAACACCTACCTAGTTTAGGCTCTTTTCATTTAATATCTGTATGTTACATTTTCTGAATCTCAGTAAACTGAAGAATAGAAAGAGTTGTCCCCATTCTAACAGCGCTGTTATGAGGACCAGTGGACATACCAGTAGTTTATGAATCGCCATTTTGAAAAATTATATGATCTTTTTATGAGTTTTTACATGTAATATTTGATCTTTTTATCTAGTAAGTACTTACTAAATGATTCTTTACATGACTTGAAAATAACAAGACACATATTGGTAGGGAGAACAGGCCCAGGAAGGAACCAGGATATCAAACATAGGCTAAGGGCTAATGGGCTTTCATAATAATTAAAAATGAAACCCATGTAGGTAATGAGGACACAGCTCTCAAATGTGCCGTCATTATGTTATTGGGAAAGGCAGAAAGAACTCTTGACTAATCATAGACTAAATCTATACTTACATTGATCAGTAACAATAATAACAGCAATAATATTAGTGAATACTTACAGAGGGCTAACCATGTGCCTGTCTGTGTTCTAAGTGCTTTACATATGCTGCATTTTATCATCTATTTCCCAGCCATCTTTCTGTTAAATTATCTCTCTATAACATTATTAAATAATAATGGATGAAGAATCATGAGCTAAGAATTGGAAAGAATATACAAAAGACAACATTTGGAAAGTATCATACACATTAGGAGCCCTGGTGGTATAATGGTTAATGCTCAGCTGCTAACCAAAAGATCAGCGGTTCAAACCCACCAGCTGCTCCATGGGAGAACGATGTGGCAGTCTGCTTCCATAAAGATTTACGGCCTTGGAAACCCTATGGGGCAGTTCTACTCAGTCCTATGAGGTCGCTATGAGTCAGAATTGACTGCAGGGCAGTGGTATGTAGTTTTTTGTTTTTTTTTTTTTTAATCATACAAATTTTAAAAGATTAATACATTTTTAAAATGTAGCTCTACTTTTAAGGGGATAATCAGTTTGGGGGCTTTCCTATACTATATTTTCATAGAAGATTACTACTTGAACTAGATAATACATAAGTAGGTATATAGTGTACATTACGCATACAATATAATTCACACGTTCTTTTTTACCTCCTCTATTTCTAGACTATCTCTTTCACTCAAAGATATTTTTTTGCATATACTGAAAAGAAGAAGACGATTGCCAATGTTCTTTCATCTTTGATAATGTTTATTTATGTGGAAGTACAGCTTATCTATCAATTAAATTTGGTCCAATGATTGAGCTGCTAGTGTCAGCTTAATTCTCTCATTTGTTCCCCTTTTATTCAAGCAAAATGCCATTTAATTTATGACTTCTTTTCATTTCCTCCAGCCTAAGCTTCTTAGAAAATAAATGAGGCTCTAAGTCCCCATTCAGTGCTTCTTAGTCTTCTTGATTCTAGCTGAGGATTTGAATCTTGTCAATCATTCACCTGGCTTCTCCAGAAGGTCACCGATCTCCCCTTCTTTGGCTCCATCAATGATTTTTCTCTTGTAGAGACTTGAAAAAAAGTTTTTATAGGAAGCTTGACATTGGAATGGCCATATGCTTTGACTCATCAGAGTTAGTCTCTACAGAGCCCTGAGAGATGGAATTCGTACTCACTTTGGCACCAGTGAGATCGTTTGGAGAATAACAAGGGGCTGGGGCTGGGTGCCTAAACCTTCCCTCAGTTGTAATTAATCTGCTAAATTTGGAGAACATGTTCAAGGCTCCTGTGCAGTTGTGTGCTTGGAGGCATATGCTGAAAAATGGTGCCAACTTACTCCATGTAATTGTATCACTTGGCATAGTTTTTGATTTAGGCAAATATTAATATAGGGTCTGTTAAAATTCCTGTGGACAGAGAAGATATACAATGTTAGAATTCTTAGCTAACAAGGGATGCTGCCAAATGATAAAATATTAATTCTATTACTTTGTATGCAGATATGTGAGAACCAGAAGCAATTACCCTGACTCTAATTGCTTCATAGATGAATACAATTATGATGTTACACTTATTCTGTCTGTATTCTCAGTATAAAATAACATCCACATAAGACAGTCAGAAATTTCATTTAAAAGTAAACCTTACCAATGTGAAATATATTAAGGCAATAAACCAAGAGATTAAACTTTCATAAACAGTAAGAGCTCATTGTTTTGTAAATGAGTGTATAATAATATCTTTGCAGCTCGAATGAAACCATAAAACTGACTGGGGGCCTCACTTTTTTTCAGCAAACTTTTGATTTATCTTTTTAATCTGTTCTTAGCATTGTATAGCAATTAAACATTGAAAATGGGCTCTAGTCTTCTTGCCACAATGCTCTTCTCCCATTTCACTTCTGTCATTTCTTTTATAATAACAAGCAATTTAGAGGAACAAGAAACAATTAGAATTTAAGTAGCGCATGCTGTTACAGGTGTTTTCTACTAATGAATAAAAATGACTGGAATTATAGAAAGGTGAGATTTAAGGAAATACCTCTTTTGGGGTTTAGAAGATTTAAAGATCTAGGGACAAAAGTCAGAAGTTAAGCACAGGTTTCCAAGCAAGCTTTACATCAGGGAATTTAATAAAATATGGGTTAATTGAATATTCCCATGCACTAGGTTGACCAAGGAGTCCTGGTGGCACAGTGGTTAAGAGCGCGACTGCTAACCAAAAGACTAGCAGTTCAAATCCACCAGCCACTCCTTGGAAATCCTATGGGGCAATTCTACTCTGTCCTATAGAGTCACTATGAGTCAGAATTGACTCGACGGCAACGGGTAGGTTGACCAAATGAGGTTACTCTTCTAATATAGTAGTTCTCACACATTAGTGCGCATCAGAATCGGTTGGAAAGCTTGCTAAAGCACACATTGATGGGCCCCATCCTCAGAGTTGTTAATTCAGTTGATTTGTAATGAAGCCAACAAATTTGTGTTTTTACCAGCTTCCCAGGTGACCCTTGGCACTGCAGATACCATGCTTTGAGAACCACCATTCTATTAGAAGGAAATGTCTTTTGCATTATTTCTACTCTCTTTTACTCAAGGACAACTCAGGATGCTTGATCAGCATACTCTCAAGGTCAAAATTGTATGACAGAGGTACATGATACATTCAGGTAATAGTAGACTCATTTGGCATAAATAGATACACAGATGATCAGATAACTGACCTAAGATTACTTAATCCAACCATACTGGAAACCCAAGAATATTTCCCTTCCAATTTATTGCTTTGCTTGCTTCAATAAGGTATATCCACCCAAAAGAAGTTTCTGGAACATTGATCATTCCCCTAAAAGCAACAGTTTAAGGAATTATAACTTTTCTCTAAGTTTGATGTAATGTTGAGCAGAGGGGTGACTCAGACAGCAGGGTAGTTATGAAATTAAATGGGCCACTAAGACAGGCTTCACTTTCCTGAGTCCCACCGGTGACTGTATGATACGACAGGGGCCAAGCAGTCTTGGTTTTAAGACCTCAGTTCCAAATGTTTATAATTTGTTCAGCAAAGTCTAGATAAATTTAGGCTCATGAGATAATAATCTTTACTTCTTAGATCTGTGTGTTGTAAAACAAACATAAACAAAAAAACTTTAAAAATTAGAACCTTTTTATTCTATTCTTCTGTATTTTTATACGAAATGTGTTTCTGGTAAGAATCACTCTTGGACTGTTCTGTATTTATTCCATTCAATGCAAAGAAGAAGAAGGAGAAGATGACTCAGTTTGCTAATTTAATAAGGACACACAAAAGAAAAGAAAGAGAAAAAAGAATGTTACATAAAATGCAAGGATGAGCCTCATCTTTAAGCAATGTAGACAGTAACTGCTCTGTATGGTCTGTTTCCATAAAGACTACAGCCAAGAAAACCCTATGGAGCAATTCTACTGTGTCCCATGAGGTCGCTATGAGTCAGAATTGACTCAACAGCAACAACAGTTAAGTGATTTCCCAAACAACTTGTTGAATGACTCAGTTTTCTGTAACATGAACCAAAGTCTTTTATTTCATAATTAAATGTCTTAATTCCTCTCAGTAAATATAAGTGTAAGCCACTGTGCCAGGCTTTGAACTTACACTTATTTACAGGAAGTACATATAATTAAATGGAGAACTTCTGGAGATGGAGCCAACATGGTGGTCCCTCTTACAACAAATACCTGAACAAAACAAGTGAATTGATTATATATGACAATTTAGGAGCCCTGAACATCAAAGGCAAAGTTGAACAATCAGACTGAGTGGAAGGGGGAGGGAGAGATAGTTCAGAAGCAGCAAGTAGTTGCCATACCTGACCTGGCCAGTACCAGCACTCTGCAGGTGGGATCAGCTGGCGCGAGTGGTGAGGCATGCAGTGGCGCTTGGAGTGCATTTTCCACATCAGGATACCATGTGGCGGAGAGTTGGCTCAAACCTCCAGAACCAGTGAGAAAAGGTGCTAGATCAGAGAAAGATAAGTACAAGTATCTAACCTATCCTGAGGATCAAGAAAAGAAAAAAAAAAAACCTCCTTTTGGTAAATACCTCTCTCCCATTTACCTACTCTCTCCCAGTTCTGCTCTGGGTTCCAGGTCCGGCTACAGAGATTGCCGCGCTCCTTGGGCTGGAAATAGGACCTATCACGCAGCTTTGGAGAGGGAATGAATTGACATACAGGAAAAAATAATCTGCCAGCTCCCCTAAGAAGGGAACTCAGAGCAGCACAGGCGCTTTGCCTAGTCCATGGACTTTGAATGCCTTTCAACCCTGCTTAGACTTGTGTGGGCCCATTTCCACAGTTTAGGCCCTCATTAGCACAGTATACCAGGGTATATACCTGAAGCCTATTTTCATCTCTATCTGATATAAGGGGGAGTGGCAGATTCATGATATTTGACACAGCCCTGCCCATTAAGCAGGGTCCTCACCTACCCACATCAGGGGGCTGAGGACTGGTGACTCCACTCACTCCACCCAGCTACCTGAGATAGGGGTCCAAGAATAAGTGGTGATGCCTAGTCCTTACAGCCAACAGCACTGGGTGCCGATAGTCCGGCTGCAAAACGCACCTACCTATGTCTCTAAGGAACAGGAACATGCCTTCTACCCAGACACTCAGAAGCAGCAGTCAGCCCCTGCCTTGTTCAGCACATAACCCCCTACTGCAGCCAGATGCCTATGCCTACTCCAGTCACCCCCACCTGTCTAGGGCTGCAGGTGAGAGCCTGCACCATACACTCAGTGACCAACGTCCTGGACACCAGAGTTGAATCCACACAGGAAAAGTAAACAGACTCTTGGGCTCACATACCTCGTAACAGTTCTAGCCACCTGGAGACAGGACATGAGAGCTTCAAAGACACCAGTAATCAGACTAGCTCACACAACCAGTCTATTAGAGCATATTAAAACAAAACAAAACAAGAAGCTAAGACACAGTTAGCAAACATAAAATAAATAAATATAATAACTTATTGATAGCTTGGAGACAACAGTCAATATCAAGTCACATAAAGAGACAGACCATTAAGGCTTCAGCAAGCCACCAAAACAAAGAATAAGAAAACCTTCCGGAGAAGAGAACTTCTTGGAATTACCAGAGGTAGTATTCAAAAGACTAAAAGACAGAACTCTTCAAGAAATCAGGAAGGAGATCATGCAAAAAGCAGAAAAATCCAAGGAACACAGAAAAAGCAATAGAAGAACTTGAGAATATGATTCAAGAGTATAATGACAACTTTAACAGGCTGCAAGAGTCCATAGAGAGACAGCAATCAGAAATCCAGAAGATTAACAATAAAATTTCAGAATTAGACAACTCAATAGAAAGTCATAGCGGCAGAATTGAGGCAATGGAAGTCAGAATTAGTGAGATTGAAGATGAAGCACTTGACACCAATTTATTTGAGGAAAAATCAGACAAAAGAATTTTAA
>NW_004443949.1:3470719-3482213 GCF_000243295.1 Trichechus manatus latirostris | reverse complement strand
ATTATAAGAACTCAAGAAAAGGTTTAAACACAGAAGAAAACATTCTCTGGTAGTTACGAGGGTGGGGAGGGAGAGAGGAATTCACTAAAGAGATAGCAGACAAGAATTATCTTAGGTGAAAGGAAGGACAACACATAATACAGAGGAAGTCAGCACAACCGGAGTAAACCCAAAGCTAAGAAGTTCCTGAATACAACCAAACACTTCGAGGGACAGCGTAGCAGGAGCAGGGATCTAGGGACCATGGTTTCAGGGGACATCTAGGTCAACTGGCATAATGAAGTTCATTAAGAAAATGTTCTGCATCCTACTTTTGTGAGTGGCATCTGGGGTCTTAAAAGCTAGGGAGAGTCCATCTAAATGCAACAGTTGTTCACAACCCACCTGCAGCAAAGAAGAATGAAGAAGACCAAAGACAAAAGGAAAATATTAGCACAAGAGACAAAAGGGGCCCCATAAACCAGAGACTCCATCAGCCTGAGACCAGAAGAACTAGATGGTGCCCGGCCACCACCAATGACCGCCCTAACAGGGATCACAGCAGACAGACCTGATGGTGCAGGAGAAAAGTGGGGTGCAGAACTCAAATTCTAGTAAAAAGACCAGACATAATGGTCTGATGAGACTGGAGGAACCCCAGAAGACATGGCCACCAGACTCTGTGTTAACACAGAACTAAAACCATTCCAGAAGCCAATTCTTCAGACAAAGATTAGACTGGACTGTAAGACATAAAATCATACTCGTGAAGAGTGTGCTTCTTAGTTCAAGTAGATACACGAGACTAATGGGCAGCTCCTGTCTGGAGGTGAGATGAGAAGGCAGAAGGGGATAGGAGCTGGTAAAAGGACACAGAAAATCCAGGGTGGAAAGGAGGAATGTGCAGTCACATTGTAGGGATAGCAACTAGGATCACATAACAGTGTGTGTGTAAATGCTTGTATGAGAAACAAATTTGAGCTGTAAACTTTCACCTAAAGCACAATTTAAAAAAAAAAAAAAAAGACGTATCATTAAAAAAAAAAAAATTTGAGAACTTCCTTGGAGAGCAGGTTTTGTTCCAGAATGTACGAAAGAACCTGCCTTCATTCAGTAAATATGTATTGTGCATTTATTATGTGTCAAACACTCTTCTTAGGGCTTAAGTTACATCAATGAACCAAACAAAGATCTCTGCCCTTTAGAGCTTCTAGTTTGGGAAGAGGGTGTAGAGATAATCAACAAACAGTAATGTAAGTGTAGGGAGTCAAAAATAGAAACAAGGATGTCAGTTAGGAGAATTTTCACAAGTGCAGGTAAGAGACAAGGAAGGTTCCAGTCAGGGTGGTAGCTGTAGAGCTGGTGAAGAGCAGTTGGATTCTTTCTGTGTTTGGAAAGTAGCAACAACCATGTTGGATGGGTAGGATGGAGGCTGTGAGAGAAAGAGAATAGGATAGTAAATGAGGAGAGGAGAAAGTGGAAATCATTCATTTAAAAAATAAATATGCATTGCACTGGTTTACTTTAGGTCCTGCAACTCTTAAAAATGATCACACTTCTGACTACCCTACAAACACTATCCCCCCCCTCCATCTCTCAGAATGACATACATTTGGTTCTCACCTTAGACAGTTGATGCATCTTCCTGCCCTGCATAAAAAGATACATTTCCCAGCTAGTATATACCCTTCTATTTCTAATATTAGGAATCTGAAAGAAGATAAGTTTATAACGTGATTAATCCATTGCCATTGAGTTGATTCCAACTCATAGCAACCTATATGACAGAGTAGAACTGCCCCACAGGGTTTCCAAGGCTGTCATCTTTACGAAAGCTGACTGCCACATCTTTCTCCCACGGAACACTTGGGTGGGTTCCAACCACCTACCTTTTGATTAGCAGCTGAGTGCTTAACCACTGTGCCACTTGAGCTCCTTAAGATGTGATGACTGGGCTAAATTTCTTCATTTCAATTAAGACTTCCTTTAAATTCAATTTGTATAATTAAAGGCTCTTGGTTCAAACCTTATGATTTTAGGGGCCACCATGTGAAATGTGAATGCCTTTGACTCTCACCAACTTTGGGGTACAATTAAACACACATTGACATTGATGTCTCTAATGTACAAGCAAGGTACCCACCCCCGATAAATGATGTACCTTTGACAGCCACTCCATCACCCCCGTCAAGGTCTCTCTAGTTGTTCCTGGCTGAACCCAGACTACCTGCACACATGTGCCCACTACTGCTTTACCACTTCACCGCTGCTTTGCTGCCTCTATTGCTGCTCATAAGCCCTGTGCAGGAGACTTAGGAATGCCCCTGCTGGCCACACTTTCTGTCAGAAAGCTGCTTTGCATTCTGGATTCTGTTTCCTGGTGTTCCCAGTGCTATACACTCTTTAGGTGTCAAATGGAGTTTCATTTCCTTGGTTGTTAAACTATATTTAGTTGAACAATGAGAATTCGTCTCTTCCTTTGTTGTTGTGAGTTGCTCATACTTCTGGTGTCACCATGTACAACAGAACGAAATGTTGCCTGGTACTGTGCCATCTTCAGGATCATTAGTATGCCTGAGTTCATTGGTGCAGCCACTGTGTATTTTGAGTGTCTTCCAACCTAGTAGGCTCATCCTCTTGCACTGTATCAGACAGTATTCTGTTGTGATCCATAGCGTTTTCACTGGCTGATTTTCAGAGTAGATCACCAAGCCTTTCTTCCTAGTCTGTCTTAGTCTGGAAGCTCCACTGAAACTTATCCACTATGGGTGAACCTACTGGTATTTGAAATACTGGTGACAGAGCTTCCAGCATGACAGCAACATATAAGATATGTCAAACTGGCAGCTGGGTAGTGGCTTCCTAACTTACAGACCCACTTTTGCAGCTGGCTCCCAGAGAACCTCCTGGTCTTCTTCATAAAGTCCCTGGGTGAAAAAAAAGAGTTGCTTAACTTTTATTTACAGCTATTTCTCTTACTTTAACTCAGATCTCTTCCATGTGCCAGTCTCAATGTAGACATTCAACCTACCTCTGAATTCCTGGCTTTTCCCGTAGACCTGTGCACAAATCTTTGTTCTTAAAAGCAGAGCAAACTGCCCCACTCCTTCTTTCCCCAAGCGAATCATCTCAGTCTGGTAGCCTGCCAGTTTTTCATCAGACAAAACCAAACTCTGAGTCCCTGCTTAGGCTCAGTTGACACGCACAGGACATGACTATTTTTGTCTTAGAAGAAAAGAACATTCTTGTGAAAACAGATTTGGACTATTTGGAAAGAATTCAGGCGTCTTTGATAGCCTCCTGAATGCTACATTGAGTCGGTTGTGCTGTGTTTTCTTCTAAAGACCTTTTTATCACTTTTCTAAATTAATGGAGGACCCCAGCCTTTGTTCTGCAGGTTGTCCTGAATTTCCACACAGACCCAAATGGGATAATAGAGGTTCAGACCTGTGATAACTTGAAACTAACTTGAAAGGGGTTCAGTCCTGGCATTAATGTTGTTTTTGTTTGAATAAGACTATTGTTAGTGTTTTTGGAGGTCCGCTGACACTATGACTGGCTTTGAAATTTAGATAATAAGAGATGACATTTCCTTGTGGGAGAGCTGAAACTAGTTGATAAACTGTTATTGTGCTACCTTTCAGAGGATTGCCTGTGATTACACCACAAAAAAAAAGGACATTAAAGAAATGCAATGGATCTGACTTAACCTCTTGAAATCAAAGAAATTCAAAAATTAATGACTGAAGTCCAAAGTCAAGTGTGCAGTGTTAGGTATAATGAAATATTTTGTTCTTTGGTGAAATCATTAGCTGAAGCCGGGATCTGAAAAAAGCCACAGCAACATACATAACAAAAGCCAGGATTTGTTTTTAAGTTTTTATTCATCTTATTTAGATGCATATGTATGTTTTCCTATGTAAATAGTTTTGAGAAGAAGAGAAGTCTATAACCAATTTATTTAATGCTTCATCTGTCTTCTCATATCTGAACACACTGCATAGTCATATTCAGAAGAAAAGCCTCCTCTTTCCATGAACAGCGTAGATTTATGTATTTGACTTGAAAGTCAGCAACTGAGTAGCATTTAATGCAAAATCAAATGCAACGTCAAATTACCTTGTGTTCATTTAAGGAATTTGTGGATTTATGGTGGATGGGCATAGATCCAGAAAACTGGGGACAGGACAATCACTGCAAATGATTGTAAGGAGGGGAAATGAAGTAAATATTTGGAAATTAATTGCTTGAAGGTTAAGGTTCATGCTTGGAAAGTGACGAGAGCAATTTATTCCACAATCAATTTGCAAGCACCCAGAGTGTAACAAAGTGGCAGGAAACATGGACTGCTCAAAACCAAGCCATACCAAACAAAACTCATGTCCTTCTTTAACAAAGTGACTGATCCTATAAACTAGAAGATCCACTGGTTATGGCTCAGTTTGACCTTTGCGCAGATTATCTATGCTATTTCACAGGAAGAGGTCATTGACAAGCTGGTAAAAAGTTGCTTGGGTGAACTAATAATCGGGTAGATGTTGCATTGATTAAAAACATGTTCTTAGGCATGGTTAGTATATAGTGTATGAAAAAGTTTGTGGTTATGGAGAGTCCTACAGGTGTTGTTGTGGGTCTTATTTTTTTTTTCCTTAAACACATGGTTTTAAGAGAGAAAGGAACCATGTTTACAGAGCCTTGAAGCAACATCAGCTTTGCCAAAATTCCTGAAAAGAAGATCGAGAATCCAAAGTGATTTTTTACTAATTATAAGTGTGATTTAAATTAATTGGGGTGGAATTACTGGGTGGTTAGTGCTAAAAAAAATATGCCAAAAGGGGAACCCCCCCCCGACCAAATCCCATAAATACAAAATCTGAAAATTACGCTGCTCTGTATATATTAGTATTAACTATGTGCTCTGTCATTTATACTGCATCTCTGCCCCAAACCACATTTCTTGCTTAAGAGACAGCTATCCGGAACATTTGAGCCGACGTTGGCACCAACATGTATCGACGATGATATTGTCCAATTATCAGTTAGGTAAAATCTTAAAACACTCACCGAAGGGATCACTCAAAGACCACAAAGAGGGAGACCTCATAGCTGCACATGAGCCCGAGTATAGGGGAGGGTAGTTGAGCAGCTCAGGAGAGAATAAGGGATACACAATTTCTACGGGAATAGACTTTACTTTCCACTAAATTATTACTTAGAACAAGGGTGTTGTACAGCCAACATATCCCATCTATTTTCATCACCAAATAGATCTTTCAGTCACTGTCAATAAAGGATACTTCATAGGACCTCAGTGTGAAAACTGATGATGAGAAAAGTAATGCTCATCTCTTATACGCCTTGATAGATTTTAAATGGCTGATAATGACCATGAGGAGCCCTGGTGGTGTGGTGGTTAAGCGCTTGGCTGCTAAGCGAAAGGTCGGTGGTTCGAACCCACTAGCCGCTCCAAGGGAGAACGATGTGGCAGTCTGCTTCAGTAAAGACAACAGTCTTGGAAATTCTATGGGGCAGTTCTACTCTGTCCTACAGGCTTGCTAGGAATCGGAATCAACCTGATGGCAATGGGTTAATAATGACCATGACTGGTAATCGTAAATGATTTCATTCTTGAGAAACTAATAGTAATAGCTGACAATCATATAGTCCTCACTATGTGCCGGGCATTTGCATAATCTCTTTGCGTTTATCATGTAATCCTCACAACATCCTCTGAAATCAAAACCAAACCCCTTGTCGAGTCGATTCCCCCTCATAGCGACCCTAGGTATTATTATTATTTCCACATTTTAGATGAGAAAACTTAGGCACCCAGGGTAACTGGCATATGCTTACAACTCAACTTCTAGTAAGACCAAGAGATTCATGATTCCTGATAATAGTCAATAATACATCTTTCCAGTTATGCAAGTGATATATGTCCAGTCCTACTCAGTTGTTTTATAGGCAGCCATTTCCCAGGTTCTACAGGATTGCTTTAGGTAATATTTTTACTACTGTGAAACTGCTTTTCCTCTGCATAAAGGAGATAGAATAAGGCTTGGTGGTTTCTGTCTATCTTTAAAAGATAACAATTTTAACCTCATGAATTTCATATTATCAATTAAGTGAAAAAATATATAATGAATCTTCTAAGAATTTTTTTAAGTAAACAACGTCTTTAAATAGTCTAATTAACATTCTCTATTTTTCCACAGCCTCTGTGGAGAATGTAGTCCCAGATTTATTTTTAATAAGAATTTGTTTTAAATGTTTTTCAGCTGTATTATTGAAATGAAAAAAGAAAACAACCCCACTAAATATCTTATTTTAAAGATACAATTGATTATAATTGTTTCATTTAAGAAGCCTTATTTAATTTAGTAAAATATATTAAAGATGATCAATTATGGTTCATTTAAAAATGTCTCAGGGAAAATAGACTTGCTATGATATTTAGAATAAACAAGCAACCACAAGACTTTCTTTTAATGAAATAACATTTACATTTTAAGGACTTTTTAAAATTTAAATTTATATTGCATATGTAAATTTAACTTGCTCACTTTATAAAATAATACATAGTTTAAAATGTATCAAACTATCTTTTAAAAAAGTCTTAAATTCTAAATGGGCAGCTCCTGTCCGGAGGCGAGATGAGAAGGCTGAGAGGGTCAGGAGCTGGTTGAATGACACGGGACATCCGGGGTGGACAGGAAGAGTGTGCTGTCACAGTATAGAGAGAGCAACTAGGGTCATACAGCAATGTGTGTATACATTTTTGTATGAGAAACTGACTTGAAATGTAAACTTTCACTTAAAGCACAATTAAAAAAAAAAACACTTAAAAAAAAGAATTTCTTTTAAAGGGTAGATGTTTTAAATTTTGTGGAAGTCCACTTAATCAATTTTTTAATGATTTGTCTTCCTATTCTTAGAAGTCTTTACCAACCCAAAGTTGAAAATGTATTCTTCCATGTTTCTTTTCTAGAGACTTTATAATTAACTTCTATGCTTAAGTCTGTATTCACACAGGATGAATTTTTGTACATTGTATTGGTGTGAAGCAGCGTCCAGTGTCCGGTATCATTTGTTGAAAACACTTTCCTTTCCTTACGATACTGCATTGTCTCTTTTATTGACAATAAACTTACTGAATAAGTATGGGTCAAAAAAATCAAATTTCCATAACACATTGTGAATAAATGTAATTATTTTAGAGTCAATAGTAATTATGGAAGTGATGATACACATACATATACACATATGTATCATAAGTATTAGGTGCAGTAGTATATGATTATTAACTTTCCTAGAAAGTTGATGATTTTACCTTCTATTATAGTTTCCTAAGCGTGTTACTCCTATGGGTGAGTAACCCATTTAGGAATAGTCTCAAAATGAAACTGCTTCAGATTTTCTTTCCTTTTCTCCATTTTTTTTATTAAGAGTCACCTAATGTCACTTGCATTTGCCAAAAGATAGTTTTAAATAATTGGAAGATGGCAGACAAGAGAAAATACATGAAGTTATTTATGTGGATTACTCGTTGCTCTTTGTGGAATAATCTTTAGTCCTGGTATTTTACTTCATATTTATGCAGCACTTATTCTTGATTTATGTCATTGGTTCATATTCTTTGACTCTTATTTCTAGAAAAATGTTAAGCAGAAACCTATATGTTATTCAAAAAGCACCGTATGTTGTACTTCTTGATTTTAATTTTCATTAGGCATTTATTTGAAATGAAAATCTCCAAATAATCTTTTGAAATTTATAATTAAGTATCAGAATACTGACAATTATACTAAGTCATCCATATTGTCAATGTGGTCGACTTCAATTTACCTTTTGAGTACATTAGGCATAATTTAATCAGCATTAGAATTATTGGCCATGAGAAATTTTGTCATATGTATTAAACTAATGGTATTCCAATTTTTCCTGTTGCTACTTTGGAGCTGGCTTTTGGGGCCCACTTAATTTGACATCTTTGGCACAAAAACTACACTGGCAAATGATCTATCAAGTGACCCACGAACAAAAGTGAGATTGGATTGCCCTTTGAAATAAACCTATTTGAATTTTATAATCTCCAGAGCACCTTGTGTCTGTTATCTTGTGAAAGGTTAGTATTCTATCCATCAGAGCAAGATTAGAGTGCTGACTGATGTCTGCTCTCGATGATAACTGAACACAGCGGTTGGAGCTGGAAGAAGGAGATTCATTGCCATCAGTAGTTCAAACCGGGAGGGGGAAATGAGCACAGAGGGAGTCACATCTCCAACATAAGCCATCTATTCCCAGGTCAGAGTATTTAAAATAAAACAAAACCAAAACTAAAGGACCACTGTGTTGGTAAAGCACTGCAGAGACCTATAAATAAGCCCCTCAAAAAACAGAGCTGTCTTAAGGCAATGCTTTGCATAGGTTATCAATTTCCTCTATGCAGATACCTTCTTGAAAATCATGCCTATTTCTTTTGGGAGGTTTCTATGACACACATCAGAGAAAAATAATAATGATATAATATCACTATATAACATATGGCTAATAACATTGAATACAAAACATCCACCAAAATGTGAAATAATAAACGTGTGGTAGGAATAAAATAAATAATACTCAACTAAATATTTTTTCGGGGGGAACTTCTATATATGATCTATATAATTTAGAAGTTGAAATATAAATAATCTGCAAGTTATTTGTAAATTTAAAATATAGCACTGAATTAAAATGTTTGCCCCTTATCTAGGATTTAATTTGATTTAATATCATGAATAATAAGTCACATACATTAAACACTGTAGAATTTCATAAAAGATGTTGACCCTGGATAACTGATACTTTATCAAATGTTAAAAACTTGTTTTTTGTTTATTGCATTTCAAATGATTGATATAAAACTAATCGATATCAGACTAATCGATTCAATATTTTTCTTTGAGAAGAATCCTGTAAATGACTGGCAAAGTATATTAAATTAATGTTAAGCAAATTTAGACCAGTGTTAAATTAATTCATTTGCGTTTAGATCTTTCACAATAATACTGTAAGACTCATTATGTACCTACACCAGGATATCTATTTTACATTTATTCATAAAAAGCATATAATTACATTTGAATCAAGACATTTATGATGACAAATGGGACTAATGTTCATTTCCCATTGATAGATTTTAGAAATAAAATGATTCCTAAGCCCTGGCTCGGAAAGCTGTGCCATCTCTAAATCCTCTCCAGCAAGTTCAAGTATATGGTAACAGAGATAGAGATGGTTGAAAGATACCTTGACTTTCTTTACTTTTTTTCTCCCCCCCAGTTGTCAGATTGTGTATAGGAACATTCTTAAAATTACACAATTCATCATCCTATGCTGATGTTCATCAAATCCCTGTTAAATAAACTCCACAGAGAAAAGGAACAATGATTTTAAATTCATTGTTGTTGTTAGGTGCAGTGGGGTCGATTCCGATTCATGGTGTCCCCAGGTATCCCCGTGTGTGACAGAGTAGAACTGCTCCAGAGGATTTTCTAGCCTGTATTCTTTATGGAAGCAGGTCACCAAGTCTTTCTCCTATAAGCCCATGGGTGGAGTGAAATGGTGGGAGTAGCAGTAGTAGCATCAGAACCTAACTTCAGAAGGGATAATGCAAATCAAGATTAGCCCTAGGCCGTTTTCTGTGAGGTAGAGTTCAGTCATTCTTCCGCTCTCCAAACTTTTTACCAATTCTAACACCAGGTGTCCCTCCAATGGCACTCTCCACTTTTCTGGGTTTGATACTATGTTGTAATGGCCACACAGAACTCACTAACCATACTTATAATTAAGTGGTTTCTTAAGGAACCACACACAACTCAGGAACAGGATCAACAGGCTACAACTCAGGATCTAGATCAGGAAGCACATAGGCAAACTCTCCCTTCTTCAGTGCAAGACAGCTCTCTTAGTGCCTTTCTCCCTTGCATACCTCCTCTCAGCCCCCTCAGAACAAGCTCTTCTTGGGCCTGCCGTCTATGTCTGTTGGCTGTGTCGCAGGGCCCCTGCTAGGCTTCTGACTGTCTTCAGTGTTACAGCCCTTGAGCGTGTTACAGCTCTTTTAGGAGGTTCCTTGCCTCCTCCTCTTTCTTCTTCTCCTTTCTTTTTTCTGCTCCTTCCTGCTGCTTTCTGTCTCTTCCGGCTTCCTTCTGCTTCTGAATCCTCTGTGGGGTTGGTTGCTTATATCAACAATTCCTTGTCAATTTCAAGGCATGGAGGGGGCACAAACTGACCAATCCCCTTAAGGTAAGCCACAGGCACTTTGTTTGCATTGTGGGCTACAACTCACCTCATTAGCATAGTCTATTGGCCAATCCCGGCAAGGAGCATACCAATCCCAAGGCAGGCTGAAGCCTGGGACCAGACAAAAAGTATCAAACCAAGTTATTTACAGCTTACCCAGAAAATGTCTATCAACCTGGACAAAAGTAACAAACCCTCTGGGATAGAAAACTAGGGCAAAGGTAACTCCTCAGGGGTTAGGGGAAAAAATCAAACTGTTTTTCCAAAGAACCAAGGCAAAAGGTCACATAAAGGAGCTCATTTTACCACAGGTGGTTTTGAACTGGCAACCTTTCACTTAGCTGCTGAGTGCTTAACTGTTTGCATAGAGGCAATGAAATCTAAAATTGATCGTTTTTCTTTCCTTTGGGCTGACATTTATAATAATTAGCGATGGAGTTTTATTGGCTACCAATTCTGTCAATTTGGGTGATCATTCTCTGTCTAGACATAGATAGAAAGTAGCTATATTTTAAAAAGTATGCCCTCAAATACTAAAACTGCAGATGTTCTTATTATCATTGAATAATTACCTAAGCTTACTTGGGACCATTATTTTACAACCAGCAAGCTGTGCCTTAGAGGCTACTTTTCATTTCTATTTTTATTAATTAAGTCATTTTTACTAATCAACATGAATCCACTAGATTTAGAGTCAAGAGACCCAGATTCTACTCCCTGCTATCTTGTTGAGGTATTCTGTTGTTTTGAGTATATTTTCTGCCCTGTCAATGCTTTTGTATTGTTTCTTTTTGCCTTAATTGTTAGACTTACCTTCATAGGTTTATCAGAAAGAAATCCTTACGCTATTTATTTTTAAGTAGGTATTTCCCCCATCATTAAGCACCATGTTTACATTAAATAATGTTTATTATAATTTTTTTTGTTATGAAAGCAATCTGCGGTCACTGTAGAAATTTTAGAAAATTAGACAACATACAGAAAATTAAATATAAATCAACCATAAGCTTACAACCCATTGTAAACATATTTTATATTTTCTTTTGATTTTGTATAAACAAATTATTTATAAAATTGGGATTGCACTGGGTAGGTACTGCATTTTTGTTTCTGTTCTTTCTATCTTAGCATTTCCTTATATCATCATGTTTTATAGGAAAGGTGGATTTCCCTGGGAATCTGGTAAAGCTGTGTTTCAAGGCTCTCCACTTTAACAGGCCCTTTCTAAGAC
>NW_004443949.1:3447163-3470559 GCF_000243295.1 Trichechus manatus latirostris | reverse complement strand
GTGTCCCCAAAAAATATCTGTCAACTTGGCTAGGTCATAATTCCCAGTATTGTATGATTGTCTACCATTTTGTTATCTGATGTGATTTCCCTATGTGTTGTAAATCCTATCACTATGATGTTAACAAGATGGGATTGGTAGTAATATATATTACCCTTGTCTCCCAGGACCACTGCCGCGGCTCCTCCCACACCCTTAAGATGTGTTCTACGAAAGCACCTTTGTCTTTCCAGGACCAGAACCCTACTTGTCTCCTAGGAGACAAGAGAGAAGAGGAAAGAAGCAAAGGAAAGATGATAATTGGGGCTTATGACATGTAATCTGAGTCCTCTCTCCATTCACACCTGCTTTCTTCCTCTGCCCCTATAACCACCATCATGCACTGATGAAATTGAAAGTGTTGGAGAACAGAAGGCTGTAATGAGTCTAGTCTTGCTTGTACATTGTGATCACCTGGGAAGCATGAGGATAGTACTGATAGCTGGGTCCCACCTCCCAGAGATTGTGATTTAATTGGTCTGGGGTGCTGCCTGGGAATCGGAAGTTTTTAAAGCTATACCAGTGATTTCAGTGTGCACCCATGGAGTTATATGACCAGAAGGTAGGGGGAAGGACATTCCATTTGGCTGCTGCTCCACCGTCTCCTTGTAGTTTATACAATCTCTTGTTGCAGTAACCCACCCAGGTCCTTATCACTGGCTTTCACATACAAACTAGCTTAGGCGCCAGGTTTCAGAGTTCACCCTCAGTGGTTTGGTGTTTATGATAGTTTTTCTACAAAATGGCTCAACAAGTAGTTGACTGAAGGAAGGGAAGCTGGGAAATGGACTAGGTTTGAGAACAGAATAATATATATTACTACCATTCCCAATTTTGAAACCTCATTGATTCTTTCAATTGGAAAAAAAAAAAAATTAGAGATTATTTTAAGGTGCCTTTAGCTCAGTTCATGGTCCCTGAGTGGTGCAAACAATTAATGTGCTCCAAAAGGTTGGAGGTTTGAGTCCACCCAAAGACACTTCAGAAGAAAGACCTGGCAATCTCCTTCTGAAAAATCAACCACTGAAAATCCTATGGAGCACCGTTGTCCTCTGACACACAAGGGGGCACTATGAGTCGAAATTGATTTGACAGAAACTGGTTTCCAGGTTAGTTCAGTTCTATACTTTAGGTGCATAATGGGTTAAACGGGCATCCCAAGCCGTGATTCATGTCATTGCTGAAAGAAAAATGGAAGAAGGTCGGGCTGGCTCAAAAGGGACATTGTCTGCGGGCCAAATTTAAGGAGCTGTGCAATGAAGAAAATGAACTTTGGAAGCATGTCAGCCTTTAATTTGCTATGCAGGGCTTAGGGTGAGGGAGAAACACAGTCTGCAAGCTCAAAACGGTTGCTTGCTCTTGGCAGCAACTGTCAGCAAATTTCAAACTTAATTCGTGATTCTAGGAATTAATGGTTTATCTATACCACCTTGTGAACATAAATGGCCTAATCAGTCTTTCTTATTTTAAAAGATATCTTCAGGAGAAATAACTACCAAGAAATAAAACATTTATCAATCGAATGTGTAAAGGCTCACTAAGTACAGGAAAAGTCTAACCTTGTGAAATGTGAAATCAAGCTAACAATTTCTGTAAATGGTTTTATTGCGTCAAATCTCCCTATACCAACCAGCTAGTTACCTAGTGCTGCTTCCCAGGTGACTTTGCCGTTAATAGCTGAATTTACACCTGATTGCTAAAATTCACCTGTCAGCTAGTCTATTCAGCTGACTTTACTTCAGTGATATTAAATTGAAGGACTTGGGTGCGATGTGTTGATCATTTTTAATGAACATTTGTGATTGTAATCTGATGATTTTTCATTAAAAATCTCATCATGGAAAAGTCAAGTCGATTAGATTAGATGCATTGGAAGAATTTAAACTGTGATGTCTAACTGAGCTGAGTATTTCAAAAAGCATTATCTTATCATATTGACCTTCTGTATTCATTAGTTATTGGATTTCCCCCACATTCTTACGTTTTGACTTATTTACATCTAAGAGTTTCAACACATATTGGGAGTGGTATAATAAAAATTTCCTTTGGATTGATATAATGAGCAATTTTGGAACCATATATTATGTAATATTTTTAACCGCAGAAGGATTTGTAATTTTCTGAAAAGAACGTACCCTAGATTTGTGATGAGCATTGTGTTCTGTTGCAGGGCATTTGTTAGTTTTTGTAAGCTGTTAAAAGATAGTTTAAATTTTCATTTTTGGTAATTATTGGAAAGGAAAGTTAAAAAAGGAAATTGTAATACAAACACATTTTCTTACCCTATTATCAGAGTAGGGCATTATTTTTCTCTTTTCCTTTTTTTATTTCTATACTATTTTATATGACAGGGTTACTGTGAGATTTTATGCTTGTGAAATTCTCCTGAAACTTATTAGACCACAAACTTAGAAAAAATTAAGGTTTTCCCACTTGAAAATCTAATGTCACCTAAATCCCCTAAATCATTTAACTGATTTAAAAATTTGCTTTTGGATTTTAGTTACTTTGCAGGGCAATATATGAGATCAACAGGCTGCTGATTTGTCAAAGCAAATTTAACATATAAAATAAAAATAACAGAAGAAAAGAAACTTTTATTCTGCTATTTATGAGACCGTTAACAGACTGATAATCAAATTTCTTCCTTACTACAAGAATTTAAAAGAGTCATTTTTTTATTGATTTGCAAACATTTCATTTGGGATTTTGACCCTTTATGTCAGGGATGGCAACTTTTTTTTTTTCTATCAAAGGGCTTTTTTGACTTTTGGTGCCACGTAGTCTCTTTGGCATCTTCTTCTTTGTTGTTGTTTGTTGGTTTGTTATTGTCTGAACATTTATAAATGTAAATGCCATTCTTACCTAGAATAGAAAGTCACTAATTGGAAGCCAAGGGTTGAAGTTTGCCAACTCTTGCTTTCAAATACCATAGACTTTTCTAAATGGGAAGACTTGTTTTACAGATATTAAACAATGGTACAGGGATGAGAGTTCTGTGGGGAAACAGTCTGGGGGATGCTAGAATAACCCAAGTAAGCAGGTCCTCTACTGGCAGTACTTTGCGAATGTAGCGGCATTACTGTGTGCATGGAATCGCCACAGGACCTGTCATATATAGTTCAGACCCTTCAGGAAGACGCCCTTCCTGAGGCACGCAAGTGTTGCTTGGAAAACAGGGATCCAGAACATCAGGATTTTTAAGTGCCTATAATCTCTGTGGCGCCCTGGTTGTGCAGTGGTTAAGCGCTCTGCTGATAACCTGGAAGTCAGTGGTTCCAATCCACCAGCCGCCCTGAGGGAAAAAGATGTAGCATTCGGCTTCCTTAAAGATTTACAGCCTTGGAAACTCTACAGGGTTACTGAGTCGAAATCGACTGGACGGCAATAGGTTTGTTTGTTTTTTATTTTGTTTTTTTATATGTATAATCTCTGTAAGTAATTGTAATCAGAGTAATCAATTGTAAATAATACACTTTATTTGAACTTCATTTTAAAAACGGAAGGGGATATACTTTTTTTTTTCTTTGTGAAATACAAGTGTCATCAGCTTTCTTGCTCTTTCTCCATGCCTTTCGTTTGTCTTGTCGTTGAGATTAGCGAGCAAAATTGACTGGCATGAACAGCATAGATATACCATTTTTTAGCTGCATTCATATTTCCATAAACAATATGTAGCATAGAGCTTTACTACCAGAGCGCTACAAGATTTAAATACTGAGTTTCTTACTTCAACTATGATACGAAATTTACGAAAATATGATTTGTATATAACTTGTGAAAAATATGTTGCTGTATGTGGGGTAGATACATGCAGTGAAATCTGTGAGAGCAGGAACTCGATGGGACAGGCTTGTCTTTCTGGGTCTCACTAGTTTTCCGCCTTTCAAAGGGTACAGTCTCACCACTTTTCTATCGCTCCTTTTAGTGGAAAATAATGAGTTTTCCTTCTCTGACAGGTTTCTGCCTTACACATGTTTCGGCTTTTGCAGGTTTTACTTTATACATATATAATCATAAAATGATATATATGTTACCACTATATGAGATACATTTTTGGTCAAATATTTATAGCATTCTCTTGTGTGCCAGTCCTTGCTGTAGTCACTGTAGCTATAATCCCAGGTTCTGTGTCTGATAATTTTTTCGTGGAAGCCACTCCTTTAAAGAAAAAATACCAACCCGAGAGATCTGAACCTGCTGTGCAGCTTAGTTATGTACATCATATAATTAGTACTAGTAGAAAAAATAATCACACATGAAAATTGTTTTTATAAATATTTTATATTTTACATTAGAATGCATTTTGCAATTTATATTTAAATATGATTATATTCAGTGTCCTAGGAGTTTATAACACTCCCCATTAATTATGCAAATCACAGAATGATAATTTGACATGTTAAAGTACAAAGCCACCCAGCTGTCTTGGTCTTTTTTACAACTCATCCTTGTCCCTGTTAGCCTTGGAGCTGCAGGTTCCAGGCTAGTCCAGGCCTAGGACAACTCACTTAACATTTTCTGTCCTCAGTTTCCTCATCTGCTAACTAGTTACACTAATATCTGATTTGCATACAATGTGTATGTAAAGCACCTAACACAGTATCTGACACTCATTGGACAGCAGTAATTGGCAACTTTTATTAGGTGCTATTGTCTAGTTACGCTAGAAATTATCACCACTCATTGTTTTAAGTCCATTTTTGGTCTTTATTTAAGGTTTGATAACTACTTTCCTCCAAAAATGTAACAGAGGCAAATGTAAATAATGAAGATAATCTGTTGCCATGTTGTTTGTATTTTAACTCAGGTTTTTTTGTTTGTTTGTTTTTTGCCTTACTTAAGGGACAGACGTTTGTTCTAATAATCCCCCAAAGAGGAAAGATGTGAACTGATCACTTTGAAATTATATGAATTTTTATTAATTCCTGGAATCAATTTTCTGAATAAATCATAATACTCATTACAATATAATATGCTTTAATCAATGACTATACACGTACCCACAGAGCAAGAAACTATGAATTATGAGTTAAAGAAATAGAAAATCACAAATGAATTTTTACTTCTAGCAAAATTGTCTCTCAGTAATTTTATAAACTCTGATATTTTCATTTTTGCATGAATTGGTATTCTGAAAATAATTTAATGTAATTTTGACCCATTATTTGTTAAAAAAAAAAAAAAAGGGTTTATATCTTACACAGAAGTGCAAGTGGATTTTTTAATAAAAATTACTAAGGCAATATAGTAGGATATCTATTGAAAATAGATCTTCCCTTTCCCATATGTATTTAGTTGTTAGCCTGCCCTCTAGAAGAAACAAAAGATGGCGTAATCTTCTTTATTACAAACAACAACATAAACAGAACAAAGCTCCAAGCTGAGTTTCTTTAATACAACAGGTTAACTACGTGAGACTCCACAGTGGTTTTGGAGTTAACTCAAATGGGGCGTGGTGGGCTTCACTTAGATGAGGTGTGTGAGCAAAAGTGAATGTACTCGGCTTGATCAGGTCATGGTCTGTGAGGCCCAGGCCTGGCAGGTCCAGCAGCAGGAGAGTCAGTAACCACACCAGGCAAAACATGCCATAGGACAGGCAAGCTTTTGAGAGAGGAAGTCAAGGTCTGGTGGGGCAGTACTGAAAACCAACATGTTTTTGAACCGGGGCCACAAGGTATTTTATATGTAGATGCACATGATCTTGGAGCATGGGAGGATGTGAATGTGTATGTGCTTGTGTTTACTTGTGTGCGTTGTATGTATGTATGTGACTGTGTATGTAGAAACTTTTGGAGGATGACAGGAGGGCAGGCAAATCAATTATGTACTGTTCTAAGAGGTGGTTTGTAGCATTTTCTTCCTGTCTAAGTGGGCCCACAATGTCATAACTAACAGGAGTTCAGACCAGGTGGAGTCAGGGTCATCTTCATCCATAGATCTATTCATTCACTCACTATTCACAGTTTTGAAGACCCTACTATCTGACAGGCATCATGCATGGAAATGACAATACTGACCACCAAAAATCATACCTGTGAATGTAATTGTAGTTCCATCCATTTAAAACACAGCTTCTCAAATTTATCTTATAAATACACTGTGGGGTTCATGAGATCTAGAAGTGTGCTGACCTTTTTTCTCAGAACATTGTGATGTCCTACTTGTGGCCCTTTGAAATTTATCACTAGGATGGTGGTTCTCAAAGTAGGGATTACAGTGGAGTGACTTTACCCCCAGGGGGCACTGGCAATGTCTGGAGACATTTTTTAGTTGTCATTACACTTAAAACCATCTTTTTTTTTTTTTTTAACATCTTATTGTTAGTAGTATGTACTACAAGTAATGTTGCAGTGTGTAATTTGCTGATGTTATCATATCTGTAAGTTTATATGTCATGTTTCCAATCCCCAAAGACAAATAAAGATCAGATTTATAAAGATATTGAAAATAAAAGGCAATAATAATGAAAACAAAACCAAAAAGGTATTCGAGTTACATTAAAACCTACTTATGACAGAATCATTGGAATGGAACCCTGTGATAACGCTACTGGTATCTAGTGTGGAGAGGCCAAGGATGCTTCCAACTCTCCTACAATGCACAAAAGAGCCCCCCTGCCCCCGCACCCCACAGCAGAGAATTGTCTGGCCCAAAATGTCAATCGTGTCAAGGTTAAGAGTCCTGGCCAATTTCTAAATACCACATAAGCTGTAACTTGCCAAGGATAACCCTTCAAGTGGCAAGGCTTTCCTGAGCAAGAACAATCCTTATCTCTCCTTACAAGGCCTCACTCCCCAGGGAGTGAGGAAGATAAGCCATTTGGGAACCATGTTTTCTCAACTCAGTAAACCCCACCCTTAAAGTCCAACGTGGAAGAGAGTAAATGACATTATGGGTTTTCCTCCACTAATGTTCCTCATTAATTCAGCATTTCCCCGATCATATCAGTTTATTATGTAAACGAGGAGACTTTTAAAGGGAGATATGATTATAAAAGGTGTACCTGAAGGCTGGCGGATGTGTGCAGAATTAGGAAGGACGCTCCTACTTACTTGACCTTGGAAAATGCATGAAGTGGGGGTTAGTGGGTGATAGCTTATTGTGTTTCTGTTCAACACAGCCCTTTATGATATCAGCTTTCCAAACCATTTTATCCTCCATGCCAGCTCCTCCTCTGGGTCGTCCCTCAGCCAAAGTTTGGGTCTTGAGTGACTGAACTGATTTAGCATGCTAGGAGGTGAGGGTGCAGCGTTGAAAGAAAGAGATTATGAGAGAGAGACACGCACACAAACACATTTACACACTTGTTCTGTCTGTGTGTTCCACGTATGTGTGTGTATTTCTGGGTTTAGGAGAGTAAATTTATCATTCTTGCTCCCCTGGGGAAGACAAGTGCTATCCGCAATTATGAATAGATGTAATCACAGACTAGTGACCAACGAGTTTCACTCATTGGGTTCTGGGATTACATGGTCACAACACCACCCTAAATCATTTGTTTAAATGAGCTTTCGGTGAAGAGTACTTTTGTGATCTTGAAGATAAAATACAGGGAGTCCCAGGTTTACGACATATTCAAGTTACGAGGAATTGCGTTTACAACCGTACTTTTTTTTTTGTTTTGACATCTTATCATTAGTAATATGTACTACATATAATGTTGCAGTGTGTAATTTGCTGGTGCCATGATATCTATAAGTTTATATGTCATGTTTCCAGTCCCGAAAGACAAATAAAAATCAGACTTATAAAGATACTGATAATAAAAGGCAATAATAATGAAAACTTAAAAAAAAGAGGTTTTGACTTACATCAGAACTGATTTACATTGGAGTAGTCTGAATGGAACCCTGCCGTAAACTGGGGGACTACCAGTAAAACACTTCAATTTCCAGAAATTCTAAATGAAAAACAAATTTGTTGCCATTAAGTTGATTCCAACTCATAGCGACCCTATAGGACAGAGTAGAACTGCCCCCATAGAGCTTCCAAGGAGCAGCTTGTGGGATTGAACTGCTGCCCTTTTGATTAGCAGCTGAACTCTTAACCACTCCACCACCAGGGCTCCAGGTAAATGCTATATAGTTTTAAATCTAATCTTCATGCCCAATCCACCACAGAATAGGTTGATCCATAGTGGTATTAATGAGACAACATTTCCAGCTTGAAGGGAAGAAGATTTTTTTGTGTGTGTGGTTTTATGTGGTCTACAAATTGCTAGAAAGCCTTTAGTCTGACTTTCCCCTCTTGCTTGTGTTTCTTTTTGGCCCTGTGTGCCATCTTATGTTTTTATCCATTCGTTCTGAAGCCCTCATTTAAAGCCTTTCTCAGATATCCTTAGGGCACCTCTTGGCTCCTAGGAGTGTATTCTTGCCCCTTAAGAGGCCTCTCCAAGCTGTCAGGCAGCATTGCACAGGCCTTCCTTTTGCTTTTGGAACAGTGGTGTTTTTTATCTACAAGGTTGTTCTCCCACTCGAGGCAGTCTGCCCCGCAGCAAACAGATGTTTGCATCCAGATCTCCCCTCTAGATGAATAAAATGCTCCCAGAGGCTAATGCTGGCTGGAAAAGTTCTCTTGTGCACCTGTGAAGCATAACTTAGCCCCAAGCAACCCACCTTTGATGTATATTTTGTGATTGGAGAAGAAGAAAAAAAAAATCAAATTGCATTTCTGCCAAACTGTTTCTTGAAGATGAGAGTTTTTGTTGACTGGAAGTTTAATCTAGTGTGAGCTTTGCCCTGTCGGATTAAACAATGGTCAGGTTGAGATTGCTTTTCCTTATATTGTTCTTCAATTTGGTTCTCTGTGTTGCTATTTGGATGTAATACTTCATCAGCAAAGTGGATCAGATAACTATCTTCCAAATCTCCATGATGTTTGGTTTGCTGAGAAACAATCTTCATTCAAGCATAAAATAATTTGTCCAAAAAGTCAACCTTCAAAAGGTGGACGTTTATGGACATGTTGAAAATGAAATGAGTATACTTAGTTTTGGAGGACATTAGTTTTGCCTCAGTGCCTTGGATCCCCATATTTCATATGATCTAAGATCAATGCACTTCAAGGTACCAACATTTGTTATAATTGGCCGATACATTAGTGTCTTCTAATACCAAATATTAACTTTGACTATGAGATCACTAAACCATATAATGACTTTGAACAAGGAATAATAGTTTGACTTTTGAGGGCCAGTGAAGTTAATAGCAAACTTTTGTTCACTCTGACTGCTTGAGACAATGACACAACCTTAGTTAAAAACTTCAGCTTGGAATCTAATTAAATGTTTCTTGAGCCCTATTTATTGAAAGATGTCAACTTTGTTTTTATATTCAGTTGTTGTCATTGGGTGCCTTCTAGTTAATTCCAACTCATAGGACCCCATATGACAGAGTAGAACTGCCCCACAGGGTTTTCTAGGCTGTAATTAAGAGCTCAGCAGCTAACCAAAAGGTTGGCAGTTCGAGTTCACCTTGCAAACCCTTCTCCTTGGAAACCCTATGGAGCTCCACGGCAACAGGAATCTTTATGGGAGAAAATGGCCAGGTCTTTCTCCAGCGAAGCCACTGGGTAGATTCGAACTACCAGCTTTTAGGTTACTGGCTGAACACTTAACCACTGCATCACCGAGGCTCCTTTACTAATATTAATTTAAGTACAAGAAAGCAAACCACATGACTCAGTGAGCTGGTACTCTTCTTTTACCCATGCTGCTTCAAAGTGAGCATAAGCACAATATTTCAGAGTCCCCATGTCAGGAGGGAAAAAGCCTTAAAGAGAGTTACCTTTAATAAAAGAAAAAAAAAGAACAAGAAATTTTCAGCCCTAGAGACAAGAATATTCTGCCTCAAGTCTTTGGAGAGCAATGGGGACCAAAAGATTTTTTTTTTTCCCCTCTTTTTTTTTTTTAATAGCTCGTTGCAAATCCAGACCACACTATTGATTACTGACTATTTATTGCTGAAGGCAGTACTCCGTATTCAGTAAATTAAGCTTTAATTCCTGAGTCCAACAAAATAATTGACCTCAAAAAGAAGATAAATGAATAGGCTGTCCTGAGCTCATGATTAGAATCTCCTTTCCAGTCTCATTATATTAGTATTTTTCAATTCAGTGATTTTTTTCATTCTTTTCTAGTTTCCTTCAAAATCTATAAAACATTTCACCCTCTTCCAATACCAACAAATCCAAGCTATTTTCATTCTTGGCTTCAAGATTGAAAGGTTTTACTTACGACATTTTTATATTTCAGTTTTAATATTAATAATTTAATATAGTGTCCATTTTAGAAAAAGCTAGGTAACAAGTATTTCCGAAAAAAATCTGAAATAATTTGTATTTCATAAAATCGTAAGTAGCATTGATATATAGCTAGAGACAGGTATTGCCATCGAGTCCCTCTCACTCATGGTGACCTTACGTGCAACAGAATGAACGTTGCCTGGTCCTCAGTCATCCTTACAATCTACAGCAAGTTTGAGTCCATTGTTGCAGCTATTGTGCCAATGCATCTCACCAAAGGTCTCCGTTACCCTCACTGGCTCTCTACTTCACCAGACATGATATCCCCATCCAATGGTTTATCCCTCCTGATGATGTTGTGTCCAAAGTAAGCGAGTCAGGCAGTGTTCTGTTGTGATCCGTAAGGTTTTCTTTGGAAAATTTTCAGCTGTAGATTATCAGGCTTTTCTTCCTAGTCTGTCTTAGTGTGGAAGCTCTTCTGAAACCTGTCCACCATGGGTGACCCTCCTGGTATTTGAAATACCAGTGGCATAGCATCCAGCATCACAGCAACACGCAAGCCACCACAGTGTGACAAACTGACAGACAGTTGGTGGAACTTTGATCTATAGCGTACTTTATACAGCATAAATTGATCATTTGATGATTTTGAAAATTTTGCCCTATATGCTTCAACAATCATTTTCCTTATCTAATCCCTGAAGGTTAGGGAGTTTTAATAATATTTAAACTAACTTTGCATTTGGAGAAAATAAACATAAGAAATATTTGGTGACTCGAACCAGATCACGCAGTATATATAAATTGGAACTTATAGATTCTTACCTCAGTTGTTGCTGCCACTGTAGAAACAAAATTTCTGCATTTACAGAGAAAACATATTATTTCATAGTAAGAAGGTAAACAAGAGAACAGAGTTCATGTCAAGCCTTGGTGCTTTGGTTTTAACTGAAAACAAATATAAATAATCATCATTATTATAAACACTTTTAATTATCAAGAAAATGGTTCAATTCTATATTATTCAGAATTGAAATAGCTAAACCGAGAATCCTCCAGCTAACTTCTGATAAAGGAGAAAGAGGTGTAATTGCCATGGAGTTTATGGAGAGACATTCATCACTTCTTCCCTTCTATGTCCTATGAGCGAACCCTCCAGAGATCCAGAAGGGAGAAAACCTCTATTTTATTCCTACTGGGTTTCCTTAAGGTGTCTAAGACTTGATTTGTCCCTGGATTAGCTGAGATGGGACATAGCTTCAAGGAGTAAAAGGTGACTATGAGGAGAAGAAGACCACACCAGATATCGCATGACACAGTTTTGCATGAAAAATGACTTGTTAATTGGAGATACCTTTTTTTAACAACATAAATGAGTATACATGTGGATCTCACCAGATGGAATACACAGGAATAAAGTCAACTACATCTGTGGAAAGAGACAATGGAGAAGCTCAACATCAACAGTCAGAACAAGGCCAGGGACTGAATGCAGAACAGAACATCAATTGTTCATATGCAAGTTTAAGTTCATACTGAAGAAAATTAAAACAAGTCCATGACAGCCAAAGAACAACCTTGAGTATGTCCCACTTGAATTTAGAGACCATCTCAACAATAGATTTGACACACTGAACGCTAATGACCGAAGACCAGACTAGTTGTGGGATGACAACAAGGACATCATACGTGAAAAAAGCAAAAATTTTATTAAAAAGACAGGAAAGAAAGAAAAGACAAAAATGAACATCAGAAGAGACTCTGAAACTTGCTTTTGAACATAGAGTAGCTAAAGCGAATGGAAAAAATGATAAAGTAAAAGAGTTGAACAGAATATTTTGAAGGGCAGTTCAAGAACACAAAGTAAAGTATTATAATGAAGTGTGTGAAGACCTGGATGGAGTTAGAAAACTAAAAGAGAAGAATACATTCCATATTTCTCAAGCTGAAAGAACTGAACAACAAAATTCAACCTCCAGTTGCAATATTGAAGGATTATATGGGCAAAATATTGAATGACTCAGGGAGCGTCAAAAGACGATGGAAGGAATACACAGAGTCACTGTACCAAAAAGATTTGGTCGATGTTCAACCGTTTCTGGAGGTTGCATATGATCAAGAACTGATGGTACTGAAGGAAAAAATTCAAGCTGCACTAAAGGCATTAGTGAAAAACAAAGCTCCAGGAATTGACAGAACGCCAGTTGAGAGGTTTCAACAAATGGATGCAGCACTCGAAGCACTCACTCGTCTATGCCAAGAAATTTGGAAGACAGCTACTTAGCTATATTTGTGCCCATTCCACAGAATGGTTATCTGAGGGAATATAGAAATTATCGAACAATTTCATTAATATCATATGCAAATAAAATTTTGCTGAAGATCATTCAAAAGCAGTTGCAGCAGTACATTGACTGGGAACTGCCAGAAGTTCAAACTGTATTCAGAAGAGGTCGTGGAACTAGGAATGTCATTGTGGATGTCAGATGGATCTTGGCTGAAATCAGAGAATACTAGAAGGATGTTTACCTTTGTTTTATTAACTACACAAAGGCATTTGTCTGTGTGGATCATAACAAATTATAAATAACACTGAGAAGAATAGAAATTCCAGAACATTTAATTGTGTTCATGTGGAACCTGTACATAGATCAAAAGACAGTTGTTCAAACAGAACAAGGTGATACTGCTTGGCTTAAAATCAGAAAAGGTATGTGTCAGGGTTGTATTCTTTCAGCTTACTTATTCAATCTGTATGCAGAGCAAACAATCCGAGAAGCTGGACTGTATGAAGAAGAACATGACATTAGGATTGAAGGAAGACTCATTAATAACCTGTGATATGCAGATGACACAACCTTCTTGCTGAAAGCAAAGAGGACTTGAAGCACCTATTGATGAAGATCATAGACTTCAGCCTTCAGCATGGCTTACTCCTCAAGATAAATAAAACAAAAATCCTCACAACTGGACCAATAAAAAAACATCATGATAAAGAGAGAAAATAAGGAAGTTGTCAAGGATTTCATTTACTTGGAACCACAGTCGACACCGGTGGAAGCAGCAGTCAGGAGATCAAATAATGTATTGCATTGGGCAAGTCTGCTGCTGAAGACCTCTTTAAAGTGTTAAAATGCAAAGATGTCACTTTGAGGACTAAGGCATGCCTGACCCAAGCCTCAGTGTTTTTGATCTCATATGCATGCGAAAGCCGGACAATGAATAAGAAGATCAAAGAAGAATTGATGCATTTGAAGTACGGTATTCGCCAAGAATATTGAATGTACCATGGACTGTCAGAAGAATGAACAAATCTGTCTTGGAAGAAGTACAGCCAGAATGCTCCTTAGAAGCAAGGAGGGTGAGTCTTTGTCTCACTTACTTTGGACATGTTATTAGGAGGGACCAGTCCCTGGAGAAGGACATCATGCTTCCTAAAGTAGACGGTCAGCAAAAAAGAGCAAGATCCTCAGTGAGATTGATTGACACAGTGGCTGCAACAATGGGCTGAAACATGGCATATGTGAGGATGGCATAGGATCAGGCAGCATTTCGTTCTGTTGTACTTGACAGCACCTAACAACAGCATGAAGAATAGGGGTCCCTGGGTGGCACAAATGGTTTGTAGCTTCAAATCCACCCATCGACACCACAGAAGAAAGGCTTGGCGATTTGCTTCTGTAAATATTATATCCAAGAAAACCTTATGAAGCAAAATTCTACTCTGTGACACATTGGGGTCACCATGAGTTGGAATTGATTCTAACCAATTTTTTTTTTTTTTTAAAGAAGAAGTAAAGCAGAATCACTCTGTTGTGGGAACTTGGATTTATATACCCAGAAAGAAGCATTATCTTCCCTTAGTCATTTCCCTACCCCTATTTATGTTCTCCAAGTGCGATAAAAGTTGAAGTTGCTCTACCCAAGCTCATATGTGCATATGAATAGGTGCCCCTGCACACATGAAATATCTCTTTAAAGAGCCTAGTATGAGGGTCAATGAGGCTAACGGTACCCAGTGACATTAATTTATGTTTTATTTTTTGCATCCTATAATCATTCTAGCTATACTCAAGTACTGTTGTAGGATAGGAGAGTGCATTTCTTGGTATATCCTTTTTCATTTAGAACCTCTAAATGAGAAATCCCGATTACTTATATTTCATTCAAGTTCTGTACAATGGTAGGCTATGATTTTAATGATAATTGGAGCTATTTCATTGCTTTCTGATTCATTATGGCAGCCCAAATTATGTTCATTATAGCTTTAGTATTAAGTGAATTTAATTGAATTATGAATCTCTGAACACTGATAATTGATTTTTATATATAGAAACTCTAAAGAGTCCAAAATATTACATTAATTTGAATATCCCATTTGCAAACTATTCTAAATATAAGCAATTTAATTGAATTTAGTGTTAGAACAAATTCATAAATCCACTGGAGCAAATGTATTCATCAGTATGCACTTTTTATTGTGTTAATGACAATGCTTCGCACATTATATTTGCAACATATTTTGATCTGAATTTATATCAAACCATAAGATTTTCTAAAACATAATAATGAATGCAAAAAATATTTGAGCAATTTTGAAGAGATATTAAATGGTAAATTCCTAATGTTAATGGATGCTCTTCCAAATGGAAATCACATGGTCTTCTTTCTTTGACTCATGAAAGATCATAGATACAGGTCAAATCTCATTTCAGATTTTGTTATCAATGGTTCCTTGATAACTTAATCACAGGGTATTTTTTTTTTTTATGAAAACACCCACTAAAAGCAGTTGTTTTTAAGGTAAATAGATGCTTTGGTTTTTTCTGTTGTTGTTTTGTTTTTTATATCTTACAAGTTTATGACTACTTTCCTGTTTTATTGGCAGAATTTTTCCGAGAGCTCCTGGAGAATGCTGAAAAGTCACTCAATGATATGTTTGTACGGACCTATGGAATGCTGTACATGCAGAACTCAGAAGTGTTCCAGGACCTCTTCACGGAGCTTAAAAGGTACTACACGGGGGGCAATGTGAACCTGGAGGAGATGCTAAATGACTTTTGGGCTCGGCTTCTGGAACGGATGTTTCAGCTGATAAATCCACAGTATCACTTCAGCGAGGACTACTTGGAATGTGTGAGCAAATACACTGACCAGCTGAAGCCATTTGGAGATGTGCCCCGGAAATTGAAGATTCAGGTCACCCGTGCTTTCATCGCTGCCCGAACATTTGTCCAAGGACTGACTGTGGGCAGAGAAGTTGCAAATCGAGTTTCCAAGGTAATTGCAAAGCTGCTGTCTTTTTAATTGGTCTTCTTCTTTTATTCTTTTTTTAAAACAAACACTGAAAAAGATCAAGGTAAAAGTTCCGATTTACAGTGGTTTTTGCTTTTAGAGAGATCAGGTAAATGTCAAAGCTTAATTTTGGTTTTTTTTTCCCCTTGCTTTGTGTGAGAGAAGACAAGATTTCAAGCAGTTCTGTGTCGTTAATATGATGTAAATATTTATCCCCAGTATAGCAAAGAAGACTTTATTAGGACTAGTGACAAAAACAGGTGCTTTGGCAACCATAATCACTTGGCATTTCTGATCTGAGTTTTAGGGATGATAAATATTTAATGAACCAGTCCATTCGTGGTTATAATCTTCCAGGATGTCACAAGGTGACAGTCTTCGTTGGTCCTGCAAGTGGAGACAAGTTGTTCTTCAAAACACCAGCACCTGGCATTCCCTCTTCTTTATCACACTTGTCAAAGTGGCCAGGTTCCTTAACAGTGAGGGAAGAACCCTCTGCTGACACCTGTAGAACTGGATTAGGGAGGACTAATGAATACAAAGTATAGATTCTGGCAGAGAATTCCTTTTGTTATCCATTATCTTTGCAATTCAATGCCATGTATTGCAGTGGGCTTATGAGAAAAATAAATCACTGATATACTTTTGTACCTTTCCTTGAGGATGATGTCTTTAAACCTTTAATGCAAGAGACCTTTCTGCATTGCTGTTTTTAAACATTGACTGTTTCCTGTGTCGGGGTTATCTGCCTTTGCTTAAGTTCTTCTGTGACATTTAACTGCTGTTATGAGGTAGGCCTGCCCATTTTTGAGATCAGGCCAACAAATAAACTGAAAGATGATTACTTGAAGAGGTAAGGTAAAAACAAAACATACCAGGAATCTGGTATTATGTCACCCAAAGAAGGTCATATTTGAACAAAGATTATTACCAAACACAACTTTTCTATTGCGAGACAGCGCCAAATAACACACAGTACTTTTTCCAGTTATTGGTACCATTCTGCGATGTTTTTTTATTTTTCCACATTAATCTTCTAAATATTTACATCTTGGCCTAAACATCGTGTTTATCCTTAAAAATGTTCTTCTATGACACTATTTGTAAAATACATAGGAATCAGTTTCCAATTATCCATTCCTAACAATTTTATTTAAGCATATGGAAAGGTTATTTGCAGTAAGGCTCGAAAGGGGACAATTACGAGGAGCTTAATAATATTAAATGCATTCAACTCTGATGTTAAAAACAATGATTTTCTATTGAAGATAAACAATGAAATGAATTAAGAAGGAATTGGCCAGATGGAATAACAAGAGGACATGTGATTGTCTGAGGAAAGTCTGTAAAATGTTAATAAGTATAAACTCTACATGGATTCCATATTTTTTTAGTAAATAGATTCCATAAAAAAAAAAAAAAGGAGTAAGACATTTAGTCGCAAGGGCTTCAAATTGAAGCCTTTGCTTTTGTTGAAGAATGAAGCATGAAGTCAGCTTGTAAGAAGCATGAAGTAAGAAACTTAAAGTGTACTGATAAATGCAACTTAAGAATCTTGATTATTTATATTTTATTTTGCTTAAGATTGAATATTATTAAGATGAGTGTATTGTAATCCGAGAAGTTCCAGTGAGATAAGAGAATATTTTCTAGCGAAACGTCTAGTAGGCCGCATTGGAAGTTGTCACTCTGCCTTTCTCTCTTGTTTCTCAGAGGACAGAAGTAACAGCTCCGTGGAGATGGTGCCCCCTCCATCATTCCCTGTCTCATTCTGAGGTCTTTGTCCCTCAAATTTAACATGCTACTCTTCATGGTCAAGGTTGACATGGACCAACCATACTACAGTATGACCTTGAATTTTTTTTTTTTTTCAGAAGTGGTTTAGGATATACTCTGCCCCACCATAATTTCTCTTACTGTGGCCCCCTCATTTGAAAGGTAGCTGATGTGCATTTGGGATGTAGTTTGTGGTCATAAAATCATGGAAAGCTAATTGTTCTACATGGATATTGTCTTGTCTGACCTGAGCATCATTAACCCAAATCAACTCATCAGCCCCATACTGACATCTGCATATAGCTTTTATATGTATATGTATGTATGTATATACATATATACATATAACTGGTGGAAGTGTGTATGTGTATGTGTACACACATGCGCACAAAGCCTTGGTTTAAATGAAGCTCAGCAACTTTTTCTCGAATAATTTATGACTCAGGGATTTAAGCATTATACCAATAAACTCTGTAACCTAATGATTACCAGATGGTCTGCAGCTGACTAAACCAAAAATGGACCTGTTTGTCCTACAATGATTTCAGCACCCAAAATATTTTCTGTAATAAGAATAAAATATTACAAGGACTAAATATATTAAGAGGAGAAGCAAGAATTGTGTTTGAGGCTTAAGCCCTGCTCATAAATCTAAAGCCTCTCTGTAGTGTATTGATTGAGTGATTTCGAGTTGGTGAAATGATGGCCAAATCTTAGAGAATTCAAGGCAAACTTCCAAAATGGAGATAATAACCTAGCTTATCTTTTGCATCTTCGTTTGAAGTTTTTTTGTTTTTTCTCCTCCTTCTTTTTTTCTGTTCACTAACAGTGATTTAAATCTTGGAAAGCATAAGTAATACCTTCTAATTAATTGTTTTGATGAGAAACTTTACCTCTTTAGCAAAACACAGCAGTTTGACACAAATGTTTTGACACATTATAGAGAATTTTCTTACTAGAAAAATTGAGGACTAATGTGTAAGCATCAGCATAATTCTTTTTAAAACTTATGTTTGCCATGTTATAAATATAAACATTTTTTTCTAGCTTTTGGTTGAGTAAGTTAATTTTCATTAACAATAGCTGACTCTTAATTAACAAAAGCTGACTCTTAAGAAACATTTATATGGTTCTGGCGTGAATATTTGTGGCCAGTTATCTAGGATTTATTTTCTGTGTGAATGAGTATTTTTGAGACTTCCAGGTTTTGACAAGATGTGGAGTATCAGACCCTCTTATACTTTGTTAATAGAAGTGTAAATTGATGCGTTCACTTTGAATAGCAATTTGGAAGTATCTAGGTTGTTGAAGACATGCAAATCCAAAAACTCTACGATTCCACCGCTGGATAAACTGTGTACCAGTAAACATATCAGAGAATGTTCATAGCAGTATTCTTTACAATATCATAAAAAGAAATGTCCCAAATGTCCACTTAAATAAATGGCTACCTCTTTATACCAGGAAATCCTATGAAGCAGTGAAAATAAGTGAACTAGCACCACACTTGTGAGGGAACCACAGAAACCTAATTTTGAGAGAACATAATAAAATCAAAAAGAATTCATTCTATTTATATAAAGTTCAGAAATATGGGAAACTAAGCAATATCTTATTAAAACTATGCAGAAAAATCCAAGAAATGATACACACAAAAATCAGAATGTGGTTGCCTCCGGGGGTAGAGTTTATGGATATGATTAAGGAGTGATAGATACCCAGGGATTTCCAAAGTTATTGATAGCATTCATTTCTTAAGCTAAGCGCTGTGTACATGTGTGTGTGTGTGTGTATGCATGTATGCGTTTATTATAAGACACTTTTAATAAAAGAGATTAAGTTGAGGACTTTACCATTGCTGACCTGTGATTCTTTTCATCTATGTAGCTAAGATCACCCCTGTGAGCTACCCTCAGTTTGCAGTTACTGCTGTTTATGGATTTACCAGAGTGAATTCTTCCAACTCTCATCACTGCTAACCAAACACCATCCATGCTCCGTACGTGTGCTAAATGATATGGGGTAGTAGTAGATATAGTATAGTGGTCTTTGAGAGAAAGGATCCAGACTCTTTTTTAATATCTCCCCTTCCTGAAAACCCCACCTTTGCACCCTTTTGTGCACTCAATGCTGAAAGGAAACATGGACGCCAGCAGTCACTCTGAAGGCTTAGCAGACATTGTGAAGAACGCGGAAGGAGGGCTACATAAAAAACCGTTAGCTAGTTGTTTGCTTAGAAAAGCTTCAATTATTCCTCATGGAGGTAAATATGGAAGTGACTCTAGTGGCTTGAGTCCCTCCATCATGATACCATTTACACAAACAAGGTATGACTTTCATATCTTTCTGCTTTAGTAAAAGTGACTTCTATGAGTACAGCTGTAAGTTTTGTCAATAGCAACCACTTTAACTATATAAGTCATTTTCATTGATTCCTTCTGTACGTTATTAGGTAGGTAGTGAAGCTGGGGATCCATAGAACTTGAACTATTTCCAAATATTGTCATGTATCGATCTACCTCTATCTCTCTATCTATCTCACTATTTAAAATCTCCTCTGTGGTTGACTTTGAAAAGAAAGCCTGACTTTTAGTCTTCAGTAAGATCAGAGTATTTCCATCAACAGATAGGAGCTGATGTCTTCTGTGCAGATGAGGGTTTGTGCATAAAGAGCCTCTTAACTGGCTCATCTACCTTAGTAAACAGCCTTGCATTAGCGATGTGTGCCTAGAAAGCAATAAACAGAATCAATTTTCAATAAATGTGGTTGATGAACTATAAAGCTGAAAAAATTTATCATCAAATTTCACGAAATGAAGGCTATGAAATGCATGCATTTAAAGCATTCTCTGACCACAATGGAAAAGCATTCTGAAGAATTTACCATGAATACAGTTTACAAGACAGATGGTATTTAATTTAATTGTTTGGGGGAAAGAATTTAAGATATAAAGTATGATCACCTATTGTATTTATCACCTGAGTTATTGGTTTTGTTCCTTCTGTGGTGTATTTTAATTGGAGTTAATTTTTGTAGCATGATCCAAAAAGGAAAAAGACCACAAAAAGACCTTAGGTGAATGAAACATTTTCATAGTTTTTTCTGTGGTCAGTGTATTCTGCTCTGTAATTGATGAGTATTCAATGCAGATTACTTTAATAATATACAGTGTTAGGAAGAAGAGGTAAGCCTTTTGAAATTATCAGTAATGCTTCCATGTTTACAACTTTTAAGTCAGCATAAATTATCTTCCTAGCTGCCTTATGATGATGGTATAGACCTTATATTTAGAAAGTACTTTGTAGTTGATAAATAAATAATTTCATGATGGAAAATAGTAACAAAATGATATTAGCACGAGAAGCCATAACAACAAAAATAGCTTAATATAATTCATTCAAAATGTGTGAATTGCACCATGTTCCAAGTACTGTGCTAAGCATTGGAAATCACAAGAGCAGAAGCAAGTTCAGTTGTCAGAAGAAGAAAAAGCTTGTTTCTCTCTAGAGTAGCATGTGGGAAGCATCACAGATGAGTCTACAGAAGTAAGAAAGTTCCATTTTGGTTAAAACAATTAAAATCTTTATTATTAATTTTGAGTTGTCTTGCAGAATATATTGCCAAGGTGTACAAATTTAGAAAACCGGCTGGGTTAAGAAGAGGGGTCAAAACTGAGGAAAATGCAGCTATTTGTTTCCATTGTGTTAAAAGGTATTTGTGCATCATTTCCTCTTATTATTTTGTAGTCGATGTGTGTTTCTAATAACCTATCCCTGAGTTATGCTAGTTTATTTTAAAACTCTACTATCTATGGGAATACTATTAAAATCAATACCTTTCTCTCCACTAAGTCCGATTTTGTTGAAATTTTATTTATATTGAAAGGAGAAATTAGGAGGTTCCTTAACCTTGTCTAAATGGACCATGACTAGAAAGAGTTTGGGGACCACAGTTCTGACTCTACTGCACCTATCAGTTGTAATGTTTGTGTCCCCTAAAGTCCAACACGGAATGGTTATAATAACCCGACATCCATCTGACCAAACTATGGATCCTTGTGAAAGCAGAGCCGTTATGGACACTGGTCCTAGTCCTCACCAATAAGCAGTCGTTCCGTGGAGGGTGCATCTGGAGAGACAAGCAGAGATCCTCCAGCACAGCAGCTACTGTGCCTGTCATGGTCAGGTCGTATCTCCAATCTCACACACAGGTCCTGGCACCTAGTTTGCAATGTATTGGTTGTCTGCTTGCTGATTGATTTGAGAATTCTCAACACGTGAATGTTTGTTGACAAAGGATGTTAACATTTAGCCTGAGAGAGAATAGAAGAGAATCAGGTGAAACATCAGGAAACGTAAATATTTAGAGGATACAGAAAAAGAGACCAAAGAGGAGAACCAGAAAGCCATATTGTCCTGAAAGTAGAGACATTTTCAAGCAATAGGGTGGATAATAGCATCAAATGATACAGGCTGTTAAATGGGAAAGGGAGTGAAAATACACCTTTGAATGTGACCATTAAGGTGTTACTGACTTTGGCAAGAGCAGTTTGAATAGAGTGGTTTTCACCTGTTGAAGAGTTAACTCTTCTGCCTCTACACATTCTAGATCAGGGTATGCAAAGTGTGGTCCATGGACTGATGCGCTGCCCATAGCTGTTGCCATTCTGCAACATGAGAAGCGCAAGAATTGAAAGTGTTTAAAAACCTTTATAGCAATTTCACATTGTCCCAACATCTATGACCATCAGTGGAGTCCTCCTTGGGGGTTACTGACCTTGCACTGTGACTCTCCTGTGTATGGGGTTACTGACCTTGCACTGTGAATCTCCCGTGTGTGGGGTTACTGAACTTGCACTGTGAATCTCCTGTGGTACGAACTGCTTAGTAGTTATATTCTTAGGACCATGTATCAGGTCGTGACGTAGTGGGACAGAACTATGTCAAGCAGAGCCTGTCCAGACAATGGGCACCTCTGACACTCTGACAAGTATTGTTCTAGAATGGTGTTAATAGGAAAATAATAAACATATGTTGATTGATTATGTTGGTGTGTCTGAGCATTAACATTGTATCTTGCTTATATTCAGTTTCCCTTTAACCCTTTCAGTGCCTCCAAACCCTAGTCCCCCTACCCTCCTTGGGGTCTTCTCTGTGTTTACAACCATGATGAGCTCTCAGTAAACTCATTTTTATTGGCATATCTACGGTTTGCCTGTGCCCCACAAGTGCAAACGCTCCTCTGGCCCCATCAGAGAACATAGAAAATGTGTACTACAAGCAGACTTCTTTGTTACTAATAGGGAACATCCACTGCTGAAATGTGCCAATTAAGGTACAACAGAAATAAAAAAGGCCCAAGGATCAAACTTTAGTCCTGTAACGCGAAGAATGCTGCTTCTAAAATGGCCTCACAAAGAAAAATGGACCTGGCAGTTTATCACAGTATCATTGCTGCCTCTGTCCTCCATTATTTATCTCTGAATGCATTTATGCTGTTTCTACTAGACAGTTCTATGCAACAAGGTTTGAACAACAGTCATACTGTAATTACTTACACATGCAAAGGCATGTTCAGAGTACCGGCAGGAGAATATACAGGGTGTGTGATATTATAGGTTGAACTTGAAAGTTTGGAGAATTTCTATTTTATTGTCCCATCTTCAGATATTCAGTGTTACAAGGACATTCCCTGAGGCAATATCAGTGCATTGTAGAGGTTTATGAGCCAAGATACACATCAAAAAGAATTTTAGTAAAGCTTGACAGATATATTGCACTAATAGTGCTGACCCAGTGAAGCAGGACCTATGCAGGGTGTATGACATACTCATTTTTTTTAAAATGAGGTATTAGGTCAGACCGATATTTGTTTGTACCATAGATTTTCTCCATTTATCTTTGTGTTTATAATCAAGAGTCATCCTCCTTCAGAAGTATGCATTACACCTCGTAGTTGTGATGAGCAGTATTCAGTGCAAACACAATGGATCAATCCCAGATGCTTAGAAAGTATATTCACCCCAAACAATGTTGAAGCT
>NW_004443949.1:3440066-3446598 GCF_000243295.1 Trichechus manatus latirostris | reverse complement strand
AGGTGCAAGTATGGGTCTCTCCTAAAAGAAATATATTCATTTATAAATAATGGGTGCTTTAAGTTTCTTAATTGGCTCTTGGCTTTCTAAAACTACATATTTTCTTATTTAAAATGTATCCAAACCTAAGGCATCAAGGGAAAAATATTTCACTGTTTTTCAATGAAAACGGACATTAATTAGTGAGAAGTGTAATATTTTAGGGTGTTTTAAAAAAAGAAAAAAAAAAACCAGAGTCAAACACTCTGCAGAAGGCCTCATTCCCTTCAAATTAGAGGCTGGGCCACGGAGAATTCAACTGTGCTTACAATAAAGCGTTTTATTGAAAAGACGAACCTTATGATACCTTGCTGCATTTGTAGACAGAAGATAGCTATATGAAATATTTATGACACTATTTCCATAAAATATCCGAAATATCTATTTTGGAATGGAGAAAAAAGTACCCTGACATTTTGGTTAGCATAGCAGATAAAATCCAGAAAGTCTTTTTCATTTGCGCAGAATTTTTTTTCAGTGTTAAAGTGATAGCTTTTTTTCCAGCAACAATCTAATGTACCAAATGTCTCATAAATTATAGATCCTTTGACTCCCATCTACCCATAATCTCCCTCCTGATCAATTTATGGGTTTGTGACTTGTGTTGTGACTCTGAGACAAAGGGGATTACTGGAGAAATGAGGTAATCTTGTGAATCACCCAAGCAAATGGACATTTTTCCCCCTTTCAATTACCAAGAGAATTCAAATAAAATTGTTACTGTAGCTTTAATACCTGGACAGGCGGTTTTTGTTAGTGGTCAGAAAAAAATAGTTTTATGAATTTTTATATGGTTTTTTCCCTGACTGTAAATCAAGATGTGCTCGTCAGAGGCAGGAGTGAGTCTAAGATAGATAGACAGACAGACAGATAGATAGATAGATAGACAGACAGACAGATAGATAGACAGACAGATAGATATGTTTATCAGAAGGCCCTGGACAATACTCTTCCATTAGACTAAAAATCTGAATGTAAGCGAGAGATTACAAACTGGTAAACCTTGGTCCAAACTGGCCTACAGATATGTTTTATTTGGCATGAATCTTCAAAATTTTAAATAATGTTTTAAAATTGGGAGGATTGACATAAAATTGTGAATTTCTGAAATTTCTTGGAAGTTAGGGGAACACTGGGCCTTCACTGTGCATGGCAAAACTCCACTGCAGTGTACTGGCTGCTTGTTGTTGACTAAGGATCCCTGTTGCAGTTCCAGGCAGTTTTGGCCTCTTTTATAGTCTGCTTGATCCTCAAATAGCTACTGGCTGCCATCTTTTCAATACTTGTTTTTTTTTTCTCATAATAGAGAAATATTTCTCTGTATCTATACGTTTACCAAAACTGGAAAATAGACAAATGGGGCCATGTTTCAAGACAAAAATGGTAGGTAGCTTATTTCTTTTTGGAAATAAAGAATATTTATTCAATGTGCAAAATGTATATATATATTCTGTTGTTGTCCATAAGGTTTTCATTGGCCATCCTCTTTTGGAAGTAGATCACCAAGTAGTTCTTCTTCCTAGTCTGTCCTGGTGTGGAAACTCTGCTGAAACCTGTCCACAATGGGTGACCCTGCTGGTTTGTGAAATACTGGGGGCATAGCTCCCAGATCACAGCAAGCCACCACAGCACAATAAACTGACAGACCAGTGGTGGGCTGTTATATTGGACAGTGCAAATATATAATTTTAATGCATTATGCTCCTGTTTATGGTAAAGAAACTTTAGGAACTCACACCGGAAAATCTAAACACGTGTATTTGATTATTCATATAGTTTTTCCAGTTATAAAGAAAATATAGAAATATTTTGTAACCCTGGTGGCGTAGTGTTTAAGTGCTAAGGCTCCTAACCAAAAGGTCAGTAGTTTGAATCCACCAGGTGCTCCTTAGAAACTCTATGGGGCAGTTCTACTCTGTGCTATAGGATTGCTGTGAGTTGGAATTGACTTGACAGCAACAGGTTTTGTTTGGGTTTTAATGCATTTTTGTCCTTGACTGGAAGTCTGACATAAATAACATAGATATTTGATTGAGATAGTTGTTCTTGCCATTGCCTCAAAGGCCATATATGTGGGGCAACTGGTACCCTTAAATGTAATGAGCATCAGGAATGTTGGAAGTCATTATGGAGGGATTAATCTGTGGTCTTCAATCTGCCCTGGAGAAGTGGATGTGACTAATTAATGCAGGAGTTGCAAGTATCTATGGGTGGCAGCAGGGTTGGGTTAACCAGTAAGTAAGGAATGCACAGGTTTAGGGTGAGCAAGGTATGCACGGGCTTAATTGTGTTTACTTGCTAATCCATAATGCACAATTTCACATGGGTTTCACCACATCTTTGATGAGTACATGAGGAACACTAGTAAACAGGAGCAGCACAAACACCAGTATCGGCAGGCGAATAAGCAGCACCAGAGTCCAGGAGAAACCCCGGCTCCCTGAGGAGGACCTGTCCAAACTCTTCAAACCACCCCATCCCCCTGCCTGGATGGATTTGCTGCTCATTGCAGACCAGATTAACACTGCCAGAACCTCAAGGAGTTCACTGCCCAAAACCTAGGTAAACTCTTCATGGCCAGGCTCTTCAAAAATAAAACAATTAAGAAAAGGAACCCCTCGCTATGGAGTCAATTCTGACTCATAGTGACCCTATAGGACAGAGTAGAATTGCCCCATAGTGTTTTCAAGGAGCTGTTGGTGGATTTGAACTGCCAACCTTTTGGTTAGCAGCCAAGCTCTTAACTACTGTACCCCCAAGGCTCATTAGAAAAGGAAGTTCCCAGAAAAAGAGTTAACATGAACTCTTGAGATCACATTGGGGCAACTCTTGGAAGAAAGAGTTTGCATATTGAAAAGCAGAGTAGATGTCGTTAATGGCATTGCCTTCTTTGGCTGCAGTATTGTCTTTCCAGCCAAAAATAAAATAAAACTTGTTTTATTAAAAAAAAAAGAAAGAAAGAAACTCAAAACACATGATTAATTTGTGTTCAGATAGATTTGCAGATATTTCACTTTTTTTTTTTTTTGTAAAGATACTTTTCAGGTAAAAGCTCCTGAAGAATTGGTTCACTTAGATTTGTCATAAAATGTTTTAGCATATAGTTTTTTTTATTTTGTTTTTTAACTGGGAAATTACAGTTTTAGTGAATTACTTTTTCAGTGCATAAAGTCATACACTAGTGGGTTGACAAAGCTGATATTCATCCTCCCCAAAATGCCTATCACTGTTAGGGCAGTGCTTATCATGAATAGGTATCATATTCAATAACTCCTATTAATTTTAGGTGAGCTTTATGGAATTGTTACTTTCATACACTTTGCAAATTGTGTTTTGTTACTGGATTTCCTTTTGCGATATAGAGGGTCAAATCAACCTGGCCCAAGTAGCTGGTTCTGTGGTGGTAACCGTGTTTGGAATACACGCAGCTTCCCCCCAGGCTCATAACACCATGGTGCTAGAGAGCTGACTTTAGAATTATTTCATAATTCTATTCATTAAATTAATTTAGAATATGTAAACTGATTTATTGTGAGATTTAAAATCATTTCCCTCCCGAGAGCCTAGAATATTAGGTTAGCAGTGTTCTGAGCACAACTTTGACTGAATTTCAGGGGGCAGGCAATTTAATGTCAGCATCCCATAATTTTAGCTACACAGTGTCATTTTCTCTCTGCTCTCCACTGCTGAGTCAAAAGTCTATTCAAGAGGTGATAAGTATGTCAGAGTCTTTCCCACCTAGAGAAAGTTAGTGGATACTTCTGCCTCTATGCGGCCTCAAATTCTTGCTTTGTCTTTATTCCAGTATCTGCAGTTGCCTTTCCGTTTGGTATTCAGGGGCCTTACAAGCTCATCTATGGAAAACTGAGTTACAGTCTCAGGCAGCACAGTCACAGTGTAGCCTCATCATCAGTAGTTTTCTGTCTGTGTTGCTTCCCAGCTATCCTTCTCCCTTTCTGTTGCCTCAGTTTCTGCTGAAACCTAAATTCTTAGCACCCCAAGTCTAGGCTGTTGTTTTCTCAAGTCAACTTTCCCATCCTTTAGACTCCATCCTTTCTTTGGGCAGCCAGAGAGCATCTTTGTCAAATACCGTTTTTATTAAGCCACAGTCCTGTTCACAAATCTTGGCAACATGTTGCTTATAAATTACTCCAATAATCTGGCATATTTACAAAATGCTTAGATCTCTGCTCGGCACAGACTTGAAATGCCAGATCCCTGTCCACAAGAGACTAACAAGAATAAAACCAGCAACCTAGCCTTCAAGTCTTTAATCACCTTGCTGCCCTATATCCTTAGTCTCAACTCAATGTACAGTTTTATCCAATCGAATTTAATTACCTTGCCCCACATGAAAGTTTTAGTGATATTTCCCCTCCCATTGTCCTTCCCATCATGCCTTTCTCTCCTCTCTCCATCATACCATCTCTCTTACCTCCTTCAAAACTTGATAAAAACCTCTGTGTTGGCACTTCCATTAAATGTCCCCAGGGAACTCTACTTCAATCTAATCAGTTTTTAAATCAGCCTGTTTTCAGAACCTCTGTACTAAGATTTCACCATGTTCGTGTGGAGTTCTACATACGTTGTGTTAAAGTTGTTATGACATTTGCCTGTACAGTGGATCTCCTCATCCTGAAGACTGTGAACTAGTACCAAGGAAGGACCATGCCTTCCATAATAATATTCCTCACCGCCAGCGCTATTGTGATTTGGGTATGGTAGACATTGAACAAACATTGTTACTGTTGTAATGTTAACTTTTTCCTCTCTTTCAGGTTTACCATGGTGGAGGTGGGGGTAATATCTATGGGTATTATAACATCTGCTTTATTGTTATTCAGTAACTGATGGTTTTAGAAAAGCATGTAGACTATGATAGATCCTTCTTGAATCTCACCCCTGTCCCCCGCAAAAGAAAAAAATACTCAGTTTATCTAGTTACCTAACAGAACTGTAGCTCTTTTTTAAGTATGTTGAAACATCCGTGTAGAAAGATATTGCAGACAACTGAAGATCAGTGACTGAAGACAGGCTAAGAAACCACACATCCCCTTAACTTTCATCTAGATTATTTAGTAGCTCAAGACTAGCCAAGCAATAATGCATCTTCATCTGTACTACACATTTATACAATATTTAAATCTATATCTATATCATCTATCTAAATATAGATATAGATATCTATACTGTTTCCTTAGTTACTAGACCAACTATTTTTACTGTATTTTTTCCCTTCATGCCTTAGAATTCAGTGTGTCTAACCAGAGGATAATTGACTACCTGATCACAATTTTGTTCAGTGAATTATTAGTGGAGAGAAGTGAATATACCTGTGATTACATACTCTTCAAGTATCAACATTGTAGGTCTTCCTGTGTGTGCTTACATAGAAGAGAAAGATGAACCAGAATTCTGAAATCTTGGGAATATTTTTACTGTGATTTTTAAGAATTATTAAAAAGAAAAGAAAGGAATAAAGGGAAGGGCAACTGATCTTTTTTTATGGTGCTCACATTGCACATTTACAATTAAGCTGTCCTAATTTCTGTAATTAAAATAATTTCCTAAGAGGCCTTAATAGTTCATGCCCATGAGTAGAAAAAAAGGCTGTTGTCATGAATGAATGATTGAAAGAAAGGTCTCTTCAGATGCTTTAGTTCCTATGAGAAATCTTTGAAAACAAACCAGGCATGAAAAAGACAATCAGTAGGTTGGCTAGGGGTCGTTTTATCAGCCCATGGGATGTACTAGCTCATGCATTTATTCATTCCTTCACTCAGCAAACATTTATTGAGGACTGACTCTTTGACAGGTGCAGTGGGTACAATGAGGACTAAGACATAGTCCTACCCTTGAAGAACTCCCATTCCAAAGGGGGAACGAGAGAGGTGAATAGTAGAAGGTGATATATGCTAAGAGAGAGGTATACCTAGAACATAAGAATGTAGGTGACCACTGACACAAACTTGACCTGTGGGGGCCCTTTTGCTTAGAGCTTTTTCAATTTTTTTTGCCAGTCTTGAATTTAGCATCAACAGCAGCATAAATTCTAATGGAGATATGAAAATTCACTATTTAATTATGGAGAAAATAAAACTGCAAAACAATTAACTGATATGTATTGATTAGGCACAAAGTATATACTACTGTTACTAGGAATATGTTATTGTTTGTTACTATACATGACTATAAGGAGCCCTGGTGGTGCAATGGTTAAGTGCTCGGCTGCTAACCGAAATGTTGGTGGTTCAAGCCCACCAGCCGCTCCATAGGAGGAAAGGTAGGAGGAAAGGCTTGGCGATCTGCTGCTGTAAAGATTTCAGCCTAGGAAACCCTCTGGGGCAGTTCTACTATCCTATAGGATCCCTATGAGTCAGAATTGACTCAATGGCACACAGCAACAACATATATGACTATAATATGGATATGTGTTATACTATGAACATAATATGAATATATTATAGAGAAAAAAGTAAAGAGAGGAGAAGCT
>NW_004443949.1:3433226-3434061 GCF_000243295.1 Trichechus manatus latirostris | reverse complement strand
ACCAGGGCTGGATTGTGAGTTTTGACCCAGGTTGTGTGTCCTCTTGCTACATCTTGAGTTGTCCTCCATACCTGGCCATTTCTGCCACCATTTTAGTTAGGCAAAGTAGAAGTGTTTGTGGATTTAATATTTCTAGTTATAGATTCTTGTTCAGCATTTCAGGTACTGAAATGGTGATGGAATAAAATAGTTACAGTCACATGTTATTTATTTAGTACCAACTGGATGCAATGTACTCTGCTTGTCACTAAGATCACTCTGTAGATGTTTCTTGCATTGGTCACTATGAGAGAGGCTGTACAATTCATCTTTATTGGAAAGAGAAAAATAGATCACCATAAATTGCAAACACATCGGGGAGTTTACTCGTAAGCAGCAGGAGAGAATCAAAGCAAGTTTTCATGTAGAAGGAATGCAACAGGCTGAAAGGAGCACTCTGTGGGAGATGGCCAACCATAAAAATATGGAGGTGTTGCAAGAGATTTGGAAATAGTCAGCTATGTCAGCCCATTGTGAATTCTATAGATGGTTTAAGGTTTGTGCAGATGCTATCCAGAATAATTTGATCAGGCCTTAGCTTGTTTAAAGGATAATAAAATGGTGGCTATGCCAGCATGTGCAAGTGATACCTTGGCAGATGATTTTTATTCCTTGAGAATTAGAAATTGTCTATATCTCTGAATAAAGAGAATAAACAAAAAAATTCAGTCCCTTTCCAGGTTCTTTTGGAGATATGCAAAACAAGGTAGGAAAAGAAAATGCTAAAATGGAAATCCATTTAAAATATCAGGGATCATCATGTATTAGTTATAGAATTATTGTATTATTTTTGTTT
>NW_004443949.1:3403753-3432567 GCF_000243295.1 Trichechus manatus latirostris | reverse complement strand
CTCAGTTATTACAAGTAATATTCATTATAATGTAAGGAAGAATTACCTACCACTTACTGTTTGGTGGGTTGCTGTTGTTGATGTTTTCAGTGCTGAAAGTCCTGTTTGTATTTTTTCACACATATTTGTTCATACAATTTACCTTTTTTCACTGTGATTAAATTAATTACAGCTACAATTTCTTATAGAGCACAGTGCACTGCCGTTACGTTACTAATAGGTCTTATATGAATGAACAACGGCTGATGGTTTATGCTTTACATGTGGGTCTATTAGAAATGGAATTTTAACTTCTTATTTTGAGCTCTATGCAATAATTGGCCATCATCACCTTATTAATTTGAAAAAGGCTAAAATTTTAAACCTGCTTCTAATAGAAGAGCACAGTATTATAATTTCATCCATTCATTTATATTTTTATTCTAATATCCTAATGTTTATGAATCTTGTCTTTTCCAATTTTCCATCAATTCGTTCAAATGTAAAATATACTTTCTGCACTTCACGTTTGGTTGAAGGGTTTTGAGCAGAAGAATTAACATTTTTAAGCTTGGTTGCTATGTTGAGAACAGACTGTAGCGGGTAAGTTGTGGAAGGCAGGAGACCAGTTGGGAGACCCTCACAGCAATCCTGGCAAGCCATGTTGGTGGCTGGAACCAACCATGGAAGTAGTAAGAAGTGGCTGAATTCCAGATGTTTTGAAGGTAGAATCAACAAGTTGTGGGATGGAAAGGAAAACAAGGAATCAATGATGACTTCAAGCTTTTTGCCCTGAGTAACAAGATAAATGTTGTTTTCATCAACTGAGATGGTGAAGACCGGAGGTGGTGCAGTTCGAGGAAGAATATGAGGACATCAGTTTTGCACATACGAAGTTTTAGAGGTTTATCAAGTATCTGAGTGGAGAGACTGAGTAGGCCCCTGAATGTACGAGTCTGGAGTTTTGGAAGGTTTGGTCTGGACATATACAAGTGGGAATCTTCAGAATATGGGTGATACTTAAAACTCTGAGACTGGATGAAGTCATTAAGGGAGTAAATGTGTATAAAGATCTAAGGACTCAAGAAATCTGAGAGAAGCGAGTAAGTCAATAAAAAGAACCAAGAAGAGTAACCGATGAGATAGAAGGAAAACCATGAGAATATGATGTTCTAGAAACCAAATGAAAAGACATGTAGCAAGTAAGCAGGGATGAAGACCATGACAAAGTCTGCATTGTTCTTCTTTTTTTAAAGTAACATGGCAGTGAGAATGGACTGTTGGATTGAGCAATGTGGAAGTCCTTGGTGGTTGCAACTAGCAGTTTTGTTGGAATGGTAGGGTGGAAAGCCTAAATGCTTTTAAGAAAGAATGGTACGAGATGAATTTAAGCATCAAGTGTAAGCCAGTGTTTTGAAGAGTTTTGCTATTAAAGGGAGGGGAGAAATTGATGCTGGCTTGGAAGTGGGGTAAAGGGAAGAATTATTGGTTGTTAATAAAAAATTATTGTTTTATATTTTTAAGATGGGAAAAATGAGAATTCTTATTATTCTGATGGGAAAGACCCAATACAGAGGGAAATTTCCAAGTATTTAAAATATTATTTGCTCTGTGGATATGTATTATTATTTCCTCAATAAGTCAGATTGCAGAGAAGGGTTAAATAACAGATAAAAATGAATTGTCTCATAGCTAGTGCATGGGCCATCAGATATTTCAACCTTGGCAATTTCACCCAAATTCTGAACTCTTAACCACGTCCCTTTAAACACTCTCTACCTTTAAAGACACACAACATACAAAACACACTTAAACCAGCCGTGACAATGTATTTACATGAGATTTTCTTCAGGAAATTTCTTAGTGATGTGGCAAATCTTTCTTTTTTACATTAAAAAAATTCCATATTTTACTTAATATAAATTCTCATTGGTTTCTAAAACCAGTCCGTTTTTGTTGTTGTTAGTTGCTATTGAGTCAGCTCTGAATCATGTCGACCCCATGCACAACAGAATGCAACACTGCCTGGTCCTATGCCATCCTTATGATCTCTAGCATGCTTGAGTCCGTAGTTGCCTAACCAAGGGGGGCTTATCTGACAGCACTATATCAGACAATATTCTGTTGTGCTCTATACAGTTTTCACTGGCAAATTTTTAGAAGTACATTGCTAGGCCTTTCTTCCTAGTCTGCCTTAGTGTGGAAGCTCTGCTGAAACCTATCCACCATGGCTGACCCTACTAGTATTTGACATACTGCTAGCACAGCTTCCAGCATCACAGCAACATGCAAGCCACCATGGTATGAAAAATTGACAAATAAGTGGTAGGAAACCAATATAACTACTGTTATTAACAAGAAATCATTTTACTGTCTACAAATATTCATGGACACTTTTTCATCTTGAATTGGGCTGAAAGAAATTGGGACTTGGGTTTTGAAATGAGAAAAAAGTAAGTTGATTTTTGTCTTAATTTACAGAATAAAACTTTCTGTTGTAGCAGTTCTGGTTTTATCATTTTCTCTCATTTTGACCAAGAGAAAGACAGCAAGTGGAATTGCTTGTCAGTAGTTTTTCCTTTGTACTAAACATTTGTTTCTGCTGAAGGTGACAGTTAAAATTGTTTACCACACTTTATCTCAGTAAGATTGGTGGGAAGAGGTCATGTCTCTTAGGTCGCTATTGTATATATATCCTCTACATCTATTACACTAGTGGAGGTAGCACTTGTCTTTATAATAGACTTCCCTTTCATTTTTCCAAGGTCAGTGTAAAAGGCCCCTCTCTTAAATGATGGTTTTGTTCTGATAATTTATGGTTCGAATCTCAGTGATTTTATCTTAAGGAAACACCAATTATTAAAATAAATCATCACATATTTATCAAGCTACAAGATAGGAAGGAGGTATTTATTTCTTTATGTTTAAGTGTCTAATTTCCCAATCTAAATTTAAACTTCCGTATATGGGTGAGGGTGGGGATGTACAATTAATATCCCTAAGCCTCTGCCTTGACTATAAAACGTTCTCAATAAATATTGAGGTTGATTATTGGTTAACATTCTCTTAGGATTGGTTACTATTAAATGGGACTGGTATACTCCTGAACATATCATTCCCACCAAATTATCTTTAGAATGTAACTGTTGTTTTGGGGTGTCTCATGACCACCCTCAAGTTCACTGATTCGCTAGTACTCACGAGATTTCATACCAGGTTATAATCATGGCTAAGATGTATTCCAGCAAAAGGATACAGAGCAAAAGCAACAGGGGAGAAAAAAAAATGCATCAGGTAGATTACAGAGGAGTCTAGCATAGGCTTCCAAGTCCTTCCCTATCCAGAGTCACACAGTATGTGCTCTCTCTAGCAGCAAACAATAGGACTGTGTAGAATGTCTCTGCCCAGACCTTTCTTCCTAGTCTGGCTTAGTCTGGAATCTACGCTGAAACCTGTCCACCATGGCTGACGGGCTGTTTTTTTAAATGATGGTGGCATAGCTTCCCGCATCATAGCAACATGTAAGCTACCACAGTATGACAAACTGACAGATGGGTGGTAGTTTCCTGACTTAGAAGCCTACTTACTTTTGTACCTGGGACCCAAAGAAACTCCTGGTCTCCATAAAACCCCTAGGGAAAAAAAAAAAAAGAGTTACTCAGCTTTTACTTATATCTGTTTCTCTGCCTTTATCTCAGATCTCTTCCATGGGGCCAGACTCACCATAGCCATTCAACCTGGCTTTTTTTAAGATACCAAAAAAAAAAAAAAAAACAACCAAACACCTCAACAAATCAGTTGCTGTTGAGTCTTAAGGCTGCTATGGATATGTGTTGAATTCCTGGCCTTTGTGCCTGTGAATGTGATCCTGTTTAGAAATGTTGTCAGCTGCCGTCCAGTTGGCTCCGACTCATTTCGACCTTATGTGTAACAGAATGAAAGGTTGCCTGGTGCTGTGCCATCTGCATGATCTTTGATATGTTTGAACCGGTTGTTGTGGCCATTGTGACAATCCATTTCATTAAGAGTTTTCCTCGTTTTTGCTGACCCACTACTTTACCAAACATGATGTCCTTTTCTAGGAATTGGTCTTTCCTGATGATAAGGTCTCGTCATGGCTGTTTCTAAGGAGTACTCTGGTTGTATTTCTTCTAAGACTGATTTATTCCTTCTCTGGCAGTCCAGGGGCTATTCAGTACTTTTCTTTTGTTAGGTTAATGTGGTCGTACCAGTTTAGGGTGGATCCTAAACGTAATACTTCTGAGTTATCAGAAGACTAGAATGAACACAGAGACACACACACACAGGGAAGACAGATGCCAAGGATGGCCAAGGTTCATCAGCAGACACCAGGTTCACAGAAGGAATTGACATGGTCTAGACCCTGATTTATACTTTTAGCCTCCATAAATGTGAGGGGAAAACAAAAATGTGTTGTTCAAAGCTACTCTCTTGTGGGATTTCTATTAAAGCAGCACTAGGTAACTAAGACAGGGTCAGAGGTTTTCAAGGAGGGTTAGTTACATAGGCACATTCTGCTACACGACCATACATAGCAACTGAAACCCGGGACCTTCAACAATGAAACCATGTGTACATCATCAGTCTTGAAGTTTGTGTAAAGCAGTCCTTACAAGCTCTATTGCCTGTTACATTGTTCTGGGTATATACAATAAAATAACCAGTAATTAATATAACCTTCTGAGGGCTGTATTCAAAGGGTTTGGCCAAGAACAATCATGCTTCCAGGCTCCCTTGGAGTCATGCAAGGAGTTAGCATCCAAACCTGCTGTGGTAACTTTTCCTTACACCTATGCAATTACTTTGGCCCTTTTAAGCCTTTCAGGTAGTATTTTTCTTACTAGTTACTAAGACTTTTTGAAAATAAGGATCTCCCGGGTAATCTCTAAGGAGTAAAAGACTAAATTATTTTTCATATATATATGTATGTGTGTGTGTGTATGAATGATGTTTTTCTAAATGGCTAACATTTTAATCTTGTCATCTTCCTGCCTTCTATTTTAATCCCCAAAATTAATACCAGCTTTCTTTCTCTTACAAATCAACTATTTGTAAATATAAAAGATTTGGAATAATTTTAAGTATTCTAAATTTGAATTTTAAAACATAGAATAATTATACCACATTAGTGGTTTATGTGGATTTTGATTTATATGAGCTTAAGGACGGTAAGTTCAATAGCCTTGTGACTGACACATCCCCTTTCACTCAATCTCCTGTCCACAGTGGAAACACTGTGAACTGTGGGAAAATGCTACCCTACCCTCCTACTTTTGTAGTTAAGAGGATGGATTCAAGGGCTAGACTTTCTGGATTTGAGTCCTGGCCTTGGCACCACAACCTTCTGGTTTGGGGGCTATGTTGCAGTCATTTAACATCTCTATGCCTTAGAATGGTGCCTGACCGTAATAATTGTTACAGATTGAATTGTATTCCCGAAAATACATGTTGAAGTCTTAACCCCTGATACCCATGAACATGACTTTGTTGGGAAATAGCGTTCTTGAAAATATTATCAGTTAACATGAGGACATCCTGGGCTAGCGTGGGTCCTAATCCAATCTGAGTGACATCCTATAAAAGAGAGGAAACACAGACAGGGCAGACAGCTGCGGGAGGAGGGAATTACGCTGTAACTGTAAACCAAGGAACGCCTGGGGCTACCAGAGGCCAAGAGAGATGAGAAAGGATTTTCTCCTAGAGTGTTTGCAGAGAACTTGGCCTTGCCAACATCCTGAATTCAGACTTCTAATCTCCAGAACTGTAAAACAATACATTTCTGTGCCTATAACCCAGTTTGTGGTATTTTGTCTTGGCAGCCCTAGAAAACTAATACAATAAACATTCTGAAATGTGGACTGTTATCATTAATAATGGTTATTATTACAACTTGGTGATGTTCTTTTCTGTTTCACAGTAGTGAAAAAGGAATACTTTTGCATTAATTCCTTGAAGAGGATTTGCTGAGCACCTCTTGGATGTCAGGCAGTGTGCGAGGTCTTGGGAATATAAATGAATAAGGCATTCACTTCAGAGATGGCATACCTGACTGTAGACAATAATTAACCAAACTCAAAATGCAGGCAAACTTCATCATTTCTGGTAGCGTGCATTGCAGGAATGGTAGACTTATGATCGTCTATTGTCTTAAAACACCATCTCGGTTATTGTGATGGAAGGAGTCAATAGCCTAATATCACCTGAAGTTGTATATTTGAAAAGAAAATGTCCATACCCGATTGTTACCCACAGAGAACAGATACCAACTCTGATTTTATCCAAAAGTCCCAGAGGCAACAGCCACAGGGAGTGGAGGGTAGTGGATGAAAAACAGGACTCCCCAAGGGTAATTAATTCTCTACGGACAAGGCATCGCAAGCTTTTATTTTAAGCCCCTCTTTATACCTGGTGTCATTTGCCTCTTGAAAGGCTTTGCTTTTCATGCAGTCGGTTTAGTCTGAGCTGTCAGTTGATTGAGTTCATTATCTCATTTTGTCCCCTTTATGTTAAATTGACATCTGAGCACTCAGCAGAGCAGGATTGGGGAACAGTGAAAAGAGCCCCAGGGAGAGTCAGTCCCTTCTGCCTGTGTGATAGAACCTCTGGCTTCTAGACTGAGCAAGTGACTTCATCCTCTTGAACCTTATTTCACTCTTCTGTAAAACAAGAGACTGATCTCAAATCCCGTGACGTTATGCTTGCTTCTCTGAGCCTCACTTTCCTTACAAGATCCTGAAGGCATGAACAGTTAAGCACGCAGCTACTAACCGAAAAGTTGGCTGCTCGTACCCACCCAGAAGGACTTCAGAAAAAAGTCCTGACTATCTGCTTCCAAGCAGCCCTGGTGGTGTGGTGGTTAAGAGCTTGGCTGCTAACCAAAAGGTCAGCAGTTGAAATCCACCAGCTGCTCCTTGGAAACCCTATGGGGCCGTTCTACTCTGTCCTATAGCATTGCTATGAGTCAGAATTGACTCAAAGGCAACGGGATTTGGTTTTTTTTGGGTTTTTTTTAATCCGCTTCCAAAAGGTCACAGCCATGAGAACCTTATGGAGAAGTTCTACTCTATGCATATGAGGTTACAAGTTGGAATTGACTCAAGGGCACCTCGTTTGGTTTCTTCGATTTTAAGGTAAGGAGAATAGACCTACCCTGAGCTCTGCAAGGATTCCAGGAGCCCAGCATGCGGAAGTGCCCAGGAAACCATGAGGACTCTCTCAGTGTTATTTTTCATGGAATGACACTAAATCCATTTAGGAGTTCTCCTGGGTGATTATAAAAGTTTTTGTGCAATTTGGTTTTCATAAATGACAGCACAGTAAAAGCAATATGCTCTAGTGCCTAGAAAGTTCACCAAGATTAAATGAGGAACAAATGTAATTCTTTCTGTGTTGAATTTTTCCTAAGTTCTCTCCCCACAGTAACAGCTAAATGCTACTTCTAAAGTATTTAGGAGGGCAGTGTCATAGAGTTTCCACATTTGCGTGAAAGTTTAGCAGGCTTCTGGGGAAACTAAGAACGCCTGAGAATGGACTTTGCTCCATTCAGAGCGATAATGCCCCTGTTTTATAGCTCCGTGAGTTAATATTCAGGGGCCGGCAGAGGGGGCCACCGGAATGGAATGGCCTTCCTAGCACTGCGTCTGGTTCAGGCGGTGAGTTGAGTCACAAAGTAGTTTGCATGGAATGAAGAGGGAGGGGATGTGGTGCATATGCTCCAGAAAGGTTTTAATCCTGTTTGAAATCTCAATTCTGAAGATAAAATCCCGCCCTTGCCTGCATCACTGGGACTGTATTTACACTGCCCCACCACACATGAGAAGGTAGCTATGAAGAAAATAGTAAAAGGCAAAATATATTGGACAAGCGAGCTTACTTGCCACTGTATATAAAGAGGCAAATCCAATCACAAACCTACCAGAATAATACCCCCATTGACAGTTATTATACCCTTCTGTTACCCGCACGGTATAGTCTGTTTGTTTGTTTGCCTGCTTTCTATCCCTGTAAAGTTTATGGCCCTCCAGAACATTTGCCATTTTTTTAATCTATTTATTCCCTCCCTGGTTACAGCCACTGTTTTCATGACATCTTTTATAGAAGAGAAAGGGGTTGTGGCTTTTTCAGTTCCGTAGCCCTCACTCTTAACGCTAGGGCTGGCTCAGAGAATTATTACTCATATGCTGTGATGCCGAACTCAGAAGACATAGAAACAAGAATAGGTCCCTGCCAATTTTGTCTTTTCCTTGTTTATTTTAATCAAGGTGGTATGTGCTGTAAAAACAAAGACTAAAAGCTCTAAGATGGGCTTAGGGCAACCAAATAGTAAATATCAGACTTTGTCCTTTCAAATTAATTTACTGTAGACTAAAGGTTGGTGAACTATGGCCTGATAATCAAATCTGGCCCACGGTCTGTTTGGTAAATAAAGTTTTATTTGAACACAGCTATGCTTGTTCATTTACCTACTGTCTCTGGCTGCTCTTGCACTTTAAGGAAAGTGCTGAGTAGTTGCCACCAAAACCATATGGCCCACCAATCCAAAAATATTTACTATCTGGCCCTTTACAGAAGAAATTTGCCAATCTCTGTTATAGATTATTCAGAAGTAGAAAATGAAATAATCATCGTTTCTCTTAGTAATTTGTTAAATCCGTAGAAACAATGTTCTTATTTCCCATTGAACCAAAGGCTTTAGATTTTTTCAAACTTGTAAAATTCCTAAGACTATTCTTCACACATTATGTTATGTTAATGGAAACAATAAACTAATCAGTCTGGGCTTTATGGTTGATAAAAATCTTCTGTTGGGTCCAGCTAAAGTAGTGTCTCTCACTGAACAGTCATAAATATAACTGTGATCCATTGTGACATCATAAACCTCTCTTTCGTAGTTTACCCTGATGTAAATAGCACTGTCTCCTGTATTTATGACCTGCGGCATTCCAATACTGGGATATAATTTATGAGACAGACGGGTCTAGTTCTCTACTGTCATTCTCAGATTTTCAGAGAGTCCTATATTAAATGAGACTCCACTATATATAATGAGTATTTGTGTTGCAAGAAGCATACTGCTGGATTCATTCAGGAACATTTAGTGAAAGAAACTTTGCCCTGGAAATAGAAGAAGTCCGTACTAGTAAAAAAACAAAAACAAAAAGCCTTAAAATATGACTCTTGTTTCTAAAATGCCTTTATAGGGAGAATTCTTAAAATGCATTATTCCCTGGTGATGGGCTCAGTCAACTTTATAAGCAAAATTGACCCAGCTGTTTTGTTGTACTTTGGATAGACTAGTCCTCCCTAGTTTCAAATTAGCTACTATGGCAAATAGGCATGTGAACAAAAGTGCCACCTTATAGTAACTGCATTAATATCTGAATGCTTCATTGTATGTGATTATGTACCAGTTAAGGATAAGACGATAACTGCCTTTCTATTGCTTCCACATCTGTGAAAGCTCAGCGCCAATCCCCCCTGCTCTGAGCAATCCTCCTGGACAAACCCAGTGCCGCTCTAACTGCTGTTGCACAAAGTGACTGTTCCGCACAATTAACACTGCACCTTAGCTGCCCCTGAGTTTGTGACACATCATTTAAACCTGCCTCACATCCATGTAAAATGCTGGTAGTGTACGATATTGCTCAGTACCTGTCTTAGTTATCTAGTGCTGCTATAACAGAAATACCACGAGTGGATGGCTTTAACAAACAAAAGTTTATTCTCTCACAGTCTAGGAGGCTAGAAGTCCGAATTCAGGGTGGCAGCTCCAGGGGCAGGCTTTCTCTCTCTGTTGCTCTGGGGGAAGGTCCTTGTTATCAATCTTCACCTGGCTGAGGAGCTTCTCAGTGCAGAGACCCTGTGTCCAAAGGACACGCTCTGCTCCTGGCACTACTTTCTTGGTGGTATGAGGTCCCCTGTCTCTCTGCTGGCTTCTCTCTTTTATATCCCAAAAGATATTGATTTAAGACAAAATCCAATCTTGGATTGAGTCCTGCCTCATTAGCATAACTGCCTCTAATCCTACCTCATTAACATCATAAAGATAGAATTTACAACATGTAGGAGAATCACATCAGATGTATAAAATGGTGGACAATCACACAATACTGGCAATCATGGACTAGCCAAGTTCACATGCATTTTTGGGGGATACAATTCAATCCATAACAGCATCCCCCCTTGTTTCATTTCTATGTAGTCCTCACCACCCCACCCCCAAACTATATTGAATGTTTCTTATGGAAGGAGATCAAACCATTCACTTCTTCTTTTGGACTCCAGAGGGTCTATTAGGGTAATAATAGTAACTAATATTTATTGAACACTTCCTCTTTGCCAGGCATTAGTTATCTCATTTCATCTTGACAATGACCTTATAAGATAGTTCCTATAATTATATTATCATTTTCAGTTTACAGATGGTAAACTTGAGGCACAAGAAGGTTAAGCAAGTTGCCTGAGGTTGCAGATCTAGCAATAGAGATAGAGAGAGCTGGAATCTGATCTCTGGAGCCTGACCCTGCCTTGGAAACTGACCACTGTGAGCACTGTAGGTGCCCAGGGGCTAAATCCTGTGTTGATGGGGTCACAAGTCATGCACAGAGGAGATTCCTGCAGTGTGAGAATTTGTGGTTTAAATTAACCAAATTCTGGATAAAGGTAGTAAAAATATACATTTGAAAATATACTTGGAAATGGGATAATTTTTTTAACCTTGTTGTTGCTGTTGTTAGCTGACCTTGAGTTGGCCCCAGACTCATAGTGACCCCATGCAGAACAGAACAAAACACTGCCCAGTCCTAAGCCATCCCCATGATGATCTGCGCCTAAGCCATCCCCATGATGACTGCAGATCAGTCTGTTGTGATCCATAGGGTTTTCACTGGCTAATTTTCAAAAGTAGATGGCCAGGCTTTCTTCCTAGTCCATCTTAATCTGGAAGCTCCACTGAAACCTATTCAGCATCATAACCAAAAAACAAACAAACAAATAAACCCACTGCCATTGAGTCGATTCCAACTCATAGTGACTCTGTAAGACAGAGTAGAACTGCCCCCATAGGGTTTCCAAGGAGCGGCTGGTGGATTTGAATGGTTGACCTTTTTGGTTAGCAGCTGCGTTCTTAACCACTGCACCATTCAGCATCATAGCAACACACAAGTCTCCACTCTCCACTGACAGACAGGTGGTGGCTGTGCACGAGGTGCGTTGGCCAGGAATTGAACCCAAATCGTCTACATGGAAGGCGAGAATTCTACCACTGAACCACCAATGCCCCTTAAATATACTTAAAAAGGGCTTCAAGTGGTAAGTGGGTTAGTAAATGGACAGTGCATCAGAATTGGATTATGGCTGATGACACTAGGCAAAACTAAACTCGGTTAGGGAGACGTTTTAGAGGATATGATTCATGAAAGTCCCTTCGAGGTCCTTAGAAAATGCAGTAAATGGACTGTCCCAAAATCCTCCTCCCTAGTCAGAAGATAAAATGGCTATTATAATCATGGGTCACTTCAAGTTCAATGGAACTTACTCTCTAGGGGAAAAAAAATGGCCAAGTAAAAAGCGAGTTTTCTATCTATTGCCAGTGATAAATGCCTGACCTACTTCTCAGTCATTCTGCTGGGGTTCAGCTCATTTCCATGCGGTCAAGTCTGACACTCCAATAATGACAGAAAGCATGAAACACTAGAGGATTCCTAGGATTATCACTTCTGCTCTGCAGACAGACAGCACTTCATTTAAGCAGCTTTCGGGGGTATCTCAATTGTGGATCTGATGGAAGGATTTAGCTTAAAACCAGCAGTTGTAACCCTTTGTCTGTGAGATGGAACTTTGACCAAGGGGTTGTGCTCAGAAACCACCACCCTGTGGCATCCTTGTTATGCAGTCAGCATTGCAGGCCCACAGTGACTTTTACATCTCTTCCTTCCTTCCTCAAGCAACATGATAACAAAGATAGTTCTTCATCTCTCATGCACTGCAATTTTTTTCACTACTAACCCAACATGTTTTCATTGCCTGTGGTAGAGATGACTACTTCAAAGGCAGAATTCTATTAACTGTGGAAATCTGTGGGGGAAGGAAGAGCTCATGGGTAATTTGGGAGAGTTGGCCAATGCTGTGTTCACTGCTATCCTTACACCTTCATTTCAAGGTGGCTGAATTGGGATATTTTTTGGGTCAGTTTAGACAGATGGGATTTTTTGAGCGCATAAGATTTGAATTGAACCAAAAGTTCATAGTTCAAAATTGGTTAAATCCTACGCAGAAATCAAAGATGTGAATCAAAGCTTAAGGACACTTGACGAGCAGGGCACAGTGTCCTGGGAGCTGAAGTCAAAGGCCCAAGACGCCTAAGACCAAAGTAGAGGAGGAGGCTGAAAACTTTCAAAAACGTAATTGATGGGACAATTCATTCTAGCATTCATCTAAATAGTGAGCTCCTATATGCCATCATCAGGAGTCCCTGGGCGGGGCAAAGAGTTACGCACTCAGCTATTAACCTAAAAGTTGGTGGTTGGAGTCTATCCAGCAGCATCTTGGAAGTAAAGTCTGGTGATCTACTTCCAAAAAATCAGCCATTGAAAACCTTATTGAGCACAGTTTTACTCTGACATACATGGGGTTGCCATGAGTCAGAATCTACTTGGTGGCAACTATTTTTGTTGTTGTTGCTATTGTTTGTTTTTTTTAAGTGCCATTGTAAAAATTATGATGTTGGTGAAGAATACTGAGTATACCATGGGCTGCCAGAAGAATGAATATATCTGTCTTGGAAAAAGTACAGCAGAATGTCCATTAGAAGCAAGGATGTGAGACTTCATCTCCCATACTTTGGACATGTTATCAGGATGGACCAGTTCCTGAAGAAGGATACCATGCTTGGTAAAGCATAAGGTCAGTGAAAAAGAGGAAGACGCTCGATGAGATGGATTGACATAGTGGCTGCAACAATGGGCTCAAGTGTAGCAATGATTGTGAAAAAGGCACAGGACCAGGCAATATTTCGTTCTGTTGTACATAGGGTCACTATAAATTGGAACTGACTCGATGGCACCTAACAACAACAATCGTGAAAGTACTGATTTTCAGCCAAAAGCACGAAACAACCTAACTATCCATCAATAAGAGAATGGATAAACAATTTGTGTTGTATCCCTACAAGCAAATACTTCTAGTCAGCAGGAAAAAGGAAGAAATTAATGACATTGACATGGATGAATGTCAAAGACTTTATGTTGTGCAAAAGTGTACAGATACAAAAGAGTACAAACTATATGATTCTCGATTTCTTGGAATTTTTAGAAAAGGCACAGCTCATCCAGATGCTAAAAAGGAGATCAGTACTTGCTCATTGGAGGAGTTGGGGTAGGAAATAACTACAAAATTAAAAAAAAAAAAAACAGACTGTTGCTGTTGAGTCAGTTCTAACTCATGGTGACACCAAGTGTTAACAGAGTAGAACTGCTACACAGGGTTTTCTTGGCTGTAGGCCTTTCTTCCATAGAAAATTTCTCTTTGTTAAAGCCATCTACTTGTGGTATTTCTGTACAGCAGCACTAGATAACTAAGACAATCCTCAGTTCATAAAGCATGATTGCTTATGTTATGGTAAAGTATCTTTAAGCAATGGTGTTAGGGGTTATATTTCTGTTATATAAAAACCCTTGTAGGAAAATTTGAGCTTTTCATGGTCTGCTTGGTAAGTCCTGTTTGTTCTTTTTGAAGTCCCTCTCACATCGAGGCAGGATATGAGAGCCTATGAGCAAAGGAGTCTGCAGTCCAGGGTGAAAGAGTTGGCGCTGCCATTCACTAGCTAAAAGATGTTAGTCAAGTTACTTAATGTCTTCAAGCCTCAGTGCCTTTACAATATCTCTAAAATGGGGTTAATAATAAAACCCTTTACGTAAGTCATTGAGAAGACTAAATAAGACAAGGATTATAAAGCCTTCAGCACTGTGTCTAGCGAGTAATAAACTCTCAGTAAATGCTAGCTATTCCGTTTATGTCACTTTTTCTCTGAAATCTTTGCCAACATTCCTCCAATAGAGTTAATCAGCACTTCATCTATTATAGCACTTACTGGTGAGATCATTGCTCTATGGTAACCTAGTTGTCTCTACTTGGAGCCCTTGAAGATGATTCAGATTGTGTCTTATCATTCTTCTATTCTCAGCCCCTTGCATCACAACTTTAGCATGATAGATTCTCTAATCAACGTAGGAACCTCATCTTTGGAGGTTAAACAATTAACTCTCCTTTTGGTTTTACACTTTTATTCAGAATGAGGCGTGATGGAATCGAAGCCGTGTTGTTGGACCAAACTCTAAAGCCTTTACAGATGTGAAGAATTCTGTAAGGGAAACAGAAGGTACACAGAGATGAAGCAGCATATTTGATGTCTCGCCCCATCACATTACAGAAATGGAAATTAGAGTGAAGCCCCTGGTGTTAAACTCTGGAGAACACTTGGGAAAAGCCATGGATTTTCTAAAGGGAAGGGTCAAAGGAAGAATATGTGCACATTTGAGGGAGACTTCAAAAGTGATCGAAATTTGGGACATAATGTTTTTAAATTAGGCCTAAATGCTTCTTCTACATGGTGTCTACGTATCATCTTCATAAATATTGGCTTCATTTGCCAGCTTTCATTCCCTGATGAACCTCATCTTTTCTTTTCTTTTCCAATCGTGTTGATTGGGTTGTCTCCATACTTGAGTACTTACTTTTAGATACTAAGTCCCAATAGCCTATATAAAGAATTTTCAGTTTTTTGCCTGCATAACTATATCTCCTTATGCTCTTTTCTATTAAGTTACTAATTGTCTTAGAGCATCACTTAATTTGCATGTGCTGTTTCATATAGAAATTCAGAGTAGAATGTTCTTTTTCTTGTCAGCAACATCCTAACTTTTATTAGATATTTGTGGGCTAAGGAAGAAGTTAACTTGGGTTATACAAAAAAAAAACAAAAACCTTCTACCATCATGGCGATTCTGACTCATAGCAACCTTATAGGATAGAGTAGAACTGCCCCACAGGGTTTCCAAGGAGCAGCTGGAGGATTTGAACTGCCACCCTTTGGTTAACAGTGAAGCTCTTTACCACCGCACCACCAGGGCTCCAACTTGGGTTACAGGATTTATGTAAATCTCTCTCTTCTACCACCAGCCTGAAAAAGAAATCCTGGGGCAAATATCTGCTACTACCTAGAGGCATTAATCTCACCAAGACCTTGCTAACAAGAATCTTTCATACTATTAATATTGTTTGAGAGGCCAGCAGACACACCAAACAAAGAAGAAACCAAGATAAAGTGAGTTTTATGCAGGTAGTGTACTGAAGTATGTTGAATATTCATATGTATCGATGCGTATTGAATATACCATGGGCTGTCAGAAGAACAAACAAATGTCTTGGAAGTACAGTCAGAATGCTCCCTAGAAGCGAGGATGGCGAGACTTTGTCTCACTTACTTTGGACATGTTATCAGGAGAGACCAATCCCTGGAGAAGGACATCGTGCTTGGTAAAGTAGACGATCAGTGAAAAAGAGGAAGACCCTCAGTGAGATGAATTGACAGAGTGGCTGCAACAATGGGCTCAAACATAGCAGCTATTATGAGGATAGCACAGGACCAGGCAACATTTTGTTCTGTTATATGTATGATTTGGAACCGACTCGAGGGTACCTAACAACAATATTGATGTAGGATTTTAACCTGACTGGTCCCTCTTCTGAATATATCTATGTGGTATCTCTCTTGGCCAACAACAGAAATAAAAAATGCAAATATTTCTCTATATTCTCTCTTTCACAGAACATAGATATTGCTGGAGCAATGGGAACAGAGGAAGTTAGGAAATGCTTATGACTTATATAAATAAACAGTCTTTTAAAAACTTAATTACTGGACAAGGTAGAAGACCTTAAAAATTCACCTTTTTTTAATATGCCATGAAACTCACCAATACAGCGAAATACACTGAATGATATTAGCCTTTTAATACTGCATATTGTCAGTTTGAAGCCCTTTTCTCTTTGCAGCCTTAGGTGGGAAAGAGTTTCACACCCATTACTAAACACTGCAAGTTGCTTGGCTTGTTCTCCAGTCTTAAATCCAAAAGGGAGACAAGATCAAATCAGTTTAGAGCATAGAGGACTTTAGAGAAAATGATTTTCCTCAATCGGAGCTGATATAGTGCATGCGATGTGGCATTTGTTTACAGTTCAACTCACCTGTCCAGTGTTCCCAGCAGTGGTAGACTCCGGTCTGACAGGTTCTATCTGCCACCCAAGAGGCCACCACTGCTAAAAAGGAGAGTTACGAAAAACAAAATTCCCTGCTAACATAATAATATAAGGAGCCAATCACATGATGTAGAACCAAGATGCAATGATTTTTTTGTGCCTTTGTCAACTGTTATTTCAGAAATAAAAATGCTTCTTAAAGAGTTTGCTTAAAATTACATTGTAGTCACCTGAAAATTCATGACTTGACCTCACATCCCTGTGGTTTCTCTGCCATGTAACACACATTCATGGAAGCCTTCCGCATCTAAATATTTCCCATAGAGGGCAAATTAAAAAGGTCAATCAGCAATGCCCCTGTTTTTTAACTGAGGGGTATTTTCTCCAATCTCTGTCCTACATACTCTCCCAACACGTTCTTTCCAATACATGTAAGTAAATGAACCAAGTTTTCTTGGTATCCTCTAGAGCTAGTTTTAAAAGAATATTTTTAAAAGGGGATGATTACAGTGGAGGGACAACATACCCTGAAGGAGGGAAGGCCAGTTTTAGTCTCAGCTCAGCCCTACCTGTGTCACCTTGAGCATGTCACATATATGATGTTCCTCGAGATTACAAAGCTGGTGGTTGGCAGAGCCAGGATTTGAATCCTATCTGCCTTCCAACTTCTAAGCTTCTAAGTCACCCCCTCTTCATTTTGTCTCCTTCTCACTTCACTTAGCTTTTAACATGTGGTCAAGGGTTTCTTCATTCATCCCCTGCTTTGCCTCACTTGTCTTGACTGTACCAGGAATGATAATACTATCTGTTTAAGGTTATTGTAAGGTCTAAATGAGATCCTGTGTGCTGAGTGCTTAGTGAATGGTTAGGTTCACGGACATGTCTCAATATATGAAGGCTGTCATGACCCTCTTTATTATTTTTCCTACGACATCTGCTATTGGTAGAAATACTACTACTATTTTCCCAACAATAAATGACTTGTACCCTAAAGACATTAATATATTTCCTGCATAAATATGCTGGAGAAAAATTTTTCAAGTTTTTATAAAAGATTCTGGTTGTTTTTCCAGTTATAAATTGTTGTGTAACAAAGTACCCCCAAACTTACGAGTCTAAAACAGCAACAATATCTATTTTGCTCATAAATCTGCAATTCGGGCAAGACTCACAGGGACAGCTGGGCTCTACCTCGCTGGAGATCACTCATCTGGGTTGCTCGAGGGCAGGGAGCTGGCATCATCTGAAGGTTTATTCACTCACACATCTAGTGGTTGATGCTGGAGGCCGGCTGGGACTTTTGTTGGGTCCATTGGCCTTGAGACCTAAAGGTGGCCTGAGTTTCTTCACAACATAGTGGCTGGGTCCAAAGGTGAGGTCGCAAGAGACAGAACCAGGCCAAAGCTTTATCACCTTTTCTCACTTTGCCTTGAAAGGTAGGGGTGTCACTTCTCCCCCATTTTATTCCTTAGCAGCAACTCATAGTGGCCAGCCTAATTCTAGGGGAGAGGAATAAGTCTCCCTCGTTCTATGAGAGCCATGCCAAAGATTTTATGGCTACGTTTTAAAACCCCCTGGAGTTATTAAAGCTGAAACATTTTAACTATTGATCTATTAATGTCCTTTTAATCAAGTATGAACATTGTTTTTTGTGAGGGGGGGAAAAAACCACAGTATTCTTTTTTTCTTTTTTTTTTTTTACTTTTATTGTGCTTTTGGTGAAAGCTTACAGCGTGAATTAGTTTGTCTTCAAAAATTTATACACAAATTGTTTTGTGACAATGGTTACAACCCCCGCAATGTATCAGCACCTCCCCCTTTCCCTTTCCACCCTGGGTTCAATGTGTCCATTTGTCCTGTCCCTTCCTGCCTTCTCATCTTTGCTTTTGGGAAGGTGTTCCCATTTGGTCTTGTGTACTTAACTGACTAAGAAGCATGTTCCTCACATGTGTTATTATTTGTGTTATAACTGTTGCTGTTGAGTTGATCTTGACTCATAGTAACCCTATAGCAACCCTTATAGGCCTGTCTAATCTTTGGCTGAAAGGTGAACTTTGGGAGTGGCTTCAATTCTGAGTTAGCTGGGTGTCTGGGGGTCATAATCTGGGGAGTTTTTCCAATCTCTGTCAGACCAGTAAATCTGGTCTTTTTTCGGAATTTGAATTTTGTTTTACATTTTTCTCCTGCTCTCTCTGGGACCCTCTTTTGTGATCCCTGTCAGAGCTGTTGGTGGTCGTAGCCAGGCACCATGTATTTCTTCTGGGCTCAGGCTGGGGGAGGCTGTGGTTTTTGTGCTCCGTTAGTCCTTTGGACTAATATTTTCCTTGTGTCTTTAGTTTTCTTCATTCTCCTTTGCTCCGGATGGGATGAGATGAACAGATATATCTTAGATGACAGCTTGCAAGCTTTTAAGACCCCAGACGCTACTCACCAATACACAGCATTTAAAGTTAGATTATTGTGGATAATTTTTGTGGAGTCTATATAGTGACTTCTGTTTGTTATTTTGATTTTTTCCCTCTTTATTTCAGCTATCCATTTATTTCTAAGAAAAAACAAGATCATTAAAATTCTTTATCACAGCTCTGAGGTTATGTTTTGTATGACATGACAAATCATTTTGACAGCTTCACAAAATGTCTGGAAGATGGGCAGGAGGCAGATTATAGTGGGAAACACGAGATGTAACAGACAACACATGCTCTAGCATCAGAGCCGAAACCTGCATTCTTTCTGAATTCTGACTCCGCCACTTACTCGCTGTCTGACCTCTGGCAAGTTATTTAAATACTCAGAGCTCCAGGTTTTTCAACTATAGAGTGGGGTTACTAACATGCATCTCTGGGGAGTGCTATGAGGATTAAATAAGATACAGTTTGCAAAGCCCCTACCTTAGAGCTTGGCATATTAATCATACTCCCCTTAGCTTTATCAGGGAACAAACATAGATCAAAATATCACAGTTCTAGTTAATTAAACTGTAATGACTATGTAACCCAAAAACCCATTGCCGTAGAGTCGATTCTGACTCATAGCGACCCTATAGGACAGAGTAGAACTGCCCCATAGGGTTTCCAAGGAGCGGCTGGTGGATTTGAACTGCCCACCTTTTGGTTGGCAGCAGAGCTCTTAACTAGTGCGCCACCAGGGCTCCAGTGACTACATAGAGGATGGGAATCAGTTGTCATTAAAATATTAACCCGTTTAATCTGGGTTAATCGTTTTTTCCCTCAGTCTTTGCATAACAGTAGAGGAAACACGACACCAGGATTTCATGATAACACTTTACCCTGGAGTAAATTTTTATATTAGACACATTTGTCTCCTTTTACAAAGGCTCTTGTATGTCAGAGTGGATTGAAAGTCAAGTGCTATATATTCAAGGAGTTTCACTTTTTAATCCAAGTTTAATCCACAGTTTATAACATTTATCTGTCCTAAAACTTCCAGTTTAGTTTATACTCATTATGAATCAGAGCCCTGGTGGCGCAGTGCTTAAGAGCTCAGCTGCTAACCAAAAGATCAGCAGTTCAAATCCCCCAGCCGCTCTTTGGAAACCCTATGGGCAGTTCTACTCTGTCCTACAGGGTCGCTATGAGTCGGAATCAACTTGACGGCAACAGGTTTGGTTTCGGGTTTATTGTAAGTCAGTGTTATAGGTACAAGGAACAGAGATATTTCTGACCTTCAAAATGAGGATTGCTTTGAGTGAGGAAAAGCAAGAAAACAAAAAGATTCAAATTTTAAGTTTTCTTTTTAACTTTTGTACTTGAAATTTTATCCCAAGTGTATTACTGAAGATGATTTTTGCATTTCATTTTCACTACATTTATTTTTTGATTAATGTAGTTCTTATTTTTCCAGATAAGAAGAGATGAAATAGATAAAACAAGTTTTCAGACTGATTGCTAATTTATATGAATTCATGTATTCAAATTTATGATGTTTGAATCAAATACAAGTACTCACTGCTATTTTTCAAATCCCTGACATTATTTATATAAAAGGCTTTTTTGAAATATCAAAAGAGATTATTCACCATTGAGGAAATTTCAATAGTAGCATGATGCTTCCAGAAGATGTTTTGAAGGTGTATGAGAACAAAATACCATTTGGAAGTTAAAACGCACCAGTGAAAAACACTTACAAGGAAAAATACCCATATGGATTTTTCTTAGCTTCCTAGTATGTTTCAAACTCTAATAAAATAGTTAATGAAAAGATCTTTTTTTTTTTTTTCTGTCAAGAAAAGCAACTTTAAGATGGTACCCGGCTTCCACCAATGACTGCCCTGACAGGGAACACAACAAAGAGTCCCTGACGGAGCAGGATAAAAATATGGAGCAGAACTCAAATTCACATAAAAAGACCAGACTTAATGGTTGGACTGAGATGGAGGAACCCTCAGAGACATGACCGCCGGATGCTCTGTTAACCCAGAACTAAAATCATTCCCGAAGCCAACTCTTCAGACAAAGATTAGACTGGACTGTAAAACATACAATAATACTGATGAAGACTGTGCTTCTTAGTTGAAGCAGATACGCGAGACTAAATGGGCAGCTCTTGTCCAGAGGCCGAATAAGGCAGAAAGGGACTGGAGCTGGTTGGATGGACCCTGGAAACCCGGAGTGGCAAGGGCGAGTTTGCTGTCACATTACAGGGATTGCAACTACTGTCATGTAACAATATGTGTATACATTTTTGTATGAGAAATTAACTTGAGCTATAAACTTTCACCTAAAGCACAATGAAAAAAAAGAAAAGCAACTTTATTATAAAGAGAAGTTTACTCTGTAGCATTATTCTTAAAAAGCAGGGTATTGCTTTCCTATGGCTTTTATAACAAATTGGAGACCTGGTGACACAGTGGTTGAGCGTTTGGATACTAACCAAAAAGATCGGCAGTTTCAGTGCACTAGCCAGCCACTCCTTGGAAATCCTGTGGGACAATTCTACTTCGTCCTATAGGGTCACTGTGAGTCAGAGTCAACTCGACGGCAATAGGTTTTTTTGGTCTATAACAAATTATGACAAACTCAGTGGCTTAAAACAGCACAAATTTAACCTCTTAGGGTTCTGAAGGTCAGAAGTCCAAAATAGGTTTTACTGGGCTAAAAGCAAGGCATTGGTTACAGTTGAATTCCTTCTGGACGCTTCAGGGAAGAATCCATTCCTTGCCGTTTCTAGCTCCTAGAGGCCACCAGCATTCCTTGGCTGATGGCCTCTTCCTCCATGTTGAAAGCCAGCAGAGAAGTACCTTCCAGTTTCTTTCTGGCCCTGATTTTCTGCTTCCTCCTCTGATCTGATTCGACCACAGCGGGTTTGGTTTGGTTTCAGGTGATTACACTGAAGCCCTGGTTGCACAGTGGTTAAGAGCTAAGGCTACTAACCAAAAGGTTGGCAGTTTGAATCCACCAGCCACTCCTTAGAAACTCTATGAGGCAGTCCTACCCTGTCCTGTACGGTCAGGAGGAGTCAATGCGTTTTTTGTTTTGGTGATTACACTGGGCACACCCAGATAATCTCCCCATCTCAAGATCCTTAACATAATTACATCTGCAAAGTCCCTTTTGCTTTGTAAGATAACATATTAACAGATTTCAGGAATAGGATCTGGGCATCTTTGGAGAGTTATTACTCTGCCTACCACAAGCAGCCAGCCACTTGGACATAATTTGATTTCTTCCCCAAATAACTTCTTTGTTGATTTTTTAAATACAGAAAAATTATGCAATCGAATTTTAGAATTTTGTTTTTCAAAATTTGAAACTTTAGCCAAGTATTAGAAATCTTTGCTGCTTCTGAACAGCCTAAATGCTGGCATGAATTCAGCAAAAGTTGCAAAATTGTAGATTTATAGGTTTCAAGAAACCGAGATATTTTTGACTTTCTAAATGAGAATTGGTTTGAGAGAGGAAAAGCAGGAAAACAAAAATATAGCAGCAGAGATTCAAATTTTAGATTTTCTTTCTTTTTTTCTTCTTTACTTGTGTATTTGATGTTTTATCCTAGGTGTAGTAATGAAGATGATTTTGGCATTTCATTTTCACTGCCTTTTTTTTTTTTTTTGATTAATGTAGTTCTTATTTTTCCTGATAAGAAGCGAGAAATGAAATAGATGAAACAAGTTTTATCAACACATTTAGAAGAAAATCCAACAATTTACCAAACTATTTGCCAAATCTTTTTTTCTTTAACTAGCTTTTTTTTTTAAAAAAAGAAAGAGGAATAACATTTTGTTTGATTATCTTTTTTATGGGAGAGGAAGGTCACACGGACACCCACTGATGCAAAATAATCACTGAACTGTTCAGCGATGTTTGCAACAGGATTTTCTACAAGGAAGCTTGGTATTGCCAGTTTCTTTCTTTTTCCAATTTTATATATATATGTGTATGTGTGTATGTATATAGGTTCGCTACGAGTCAGATGGAGTCCTGGTGTGCTGTGGTTAAGAGCTATGGCTACAAACCAAAACGTTGGCAGTCCAAATCCATCAGCCGTTTCTTGGAAATCCTATGGGGCAGTTCTACTCTGTCGTATAGGGTCACTATGAGTTGGAATCGACTTGACAACAATGGGTTTGGTTTTTTGGGTTTTTTTTTAATGAGTCAGAATTGACTCAAAGACAACAGGTTGGTTTTTTGGTACTTATACATGAAGACAAGACTTTGCTTTAAGATATAAGATATACTGGAACTTGTGTAAAATGGAAACCTGTCAGAGAAATAAAACTCAAATATTTTCCACTAAAAGGAGCAATAGAAAAGTCGTAAGAGTGCACCTTGTCAAAGGAGGAAAACTTGCGAGACCCGGATAAACAGGGCAGCCCCACGGAGTTCTGACTCTCACAGGTTTCACTGTGTATGCTGTATTCACTAGGTTGATGAAATACTGACAAAGATTCTCCCATCTTAAGCTCCAGGTCACTCTACACTAGTTTCTCAACTTGGCACTATTGCCATTTGGGGCCCAATAATTCTTTGCTGTTGGAAGGCTGCCCTGAGCACTGTAGGATATTTAGCAAATCCTTGGCTTCTATCCACAGATGCCATTTGTACTCTCCTAGTTGTGACAAACAAAAGTGTACCCAGACATCAAAAATGTCCACGAGGGCAAACTGCCTTCATTTGGGAACCACTCTTCTGCATAAATGGAACAAGATCAGAACACCAAAGTCAAGACAGCCCTCTTCTCCAGTCCATGGAAAAATGTTCCCTAAATATAATAAATAGTGGTTGTTAGTCACCACTTCCCCAAAAATTATGGCAGCATTAAATAGAATTAAAATGTTTTATTTTATTTTAACTGCCAACACTTTGGGAATTGGAAAAAGAAAGAAACTGGCAATATCAAGCTTCCTTGTGGAAAATTGTGTGGCAAACAGCAGCAAACACTTCAGTGATTATTTTGCATCAGTGGATGTCAATGTGATCTTCCTCTCCCATAAAAAAGATAATCAAAAAAAATGTTATTCCATTTAGATGACTGTTCTCATAAGAACATCCGTATAAGTTTTCACTTAGTCATTGCAGTTATGTTCAATTATGATAACCACCAAAATCATCTTAAAAACTTTTCTTAAGGAACTTTTTCTTGTTTCGTTTACAAATGCAGCACATCATTAGAACAATTCAAATAACCCAGAGGTGTGTAAAATTGTAATCAATAGTCTCAACCAACCTGCCATTTTGATTACCATTTATACCATGCACTAGGTAAGGTATGTTAGGTCCTTGAGGAAGAGGACGGTGTCTTTCTTGCTCACTACTGTGTGTTTGTTCTGAGATCAGTGCTGGGCACACATGGTCTTTTAGTAAATATATGTAGCGGGAATGAAATAATATAGAAAGAGCAGTTAGCATAGTGTATGACACCTGGCAGGTGCCCAATAAAGGATTCATGTGGCATGGGAGGGATATTCAAGTTACTTATCTGTCTCCTGCGAGTAACAAGGCCATTTGGGGAACCCACAGATGAGACAATGCTGGAGAAAAGACAAGCAGCAGGGAACTGAGAACCAATACCTTCCTTCAAGTGTGACTCAATGGAAGAACTGAATGGGTCTTGTGTGGAAGGCTGGAGTCAAAATTAATAACTTCTTTCTAACAAAGCTCAAGCAGTTAATTTGCATGATTTTAATACCAAAGCTAGCCTGCAGTATTGAGGTGCCAGAGGCAAGAGCTGATTAGTACTGGGGTCTATCAGGTTACAAGAGTCAGCATGGACTGCAGAATTGCATCAGCTGCAATTAGTAAGAATCACACTGGGAAAAGACATGATGTTTGTAAAGTTTTAAAACTTGAGCTTATTTGCACTTTTTGTACCTTGCTTAAAACTGAGGAATGAAGGATTAATTATATTGTTAATTTTTAGGACAGTCATGTTTTTGCAGAAAAATGACTGCAAACCTCATAGCTGCACTTGAAAAAAAAAGCCTCGCTTTGGGTCCCTAGACATGCTTATTATCTCAGTAATGAAGTCACTCCTGAGGTTCACCCTTCAGCCAAAGATTAGACAGGCCCATAAAACAAAAAGACTAAATGGGGCACACCAGCCCAAGGGCAAGAATAAGAAGGCAAAGGGGACAGGAAAGCTGGTAATGGGGAACTCAAGTTAGAGAAGGGGACAGTGTTGACATGTCGTGGGGTTGGCAACCAATGTCACAAAACAATATGTGTATTAATTGTTTAATGAGAAAATAGTTTGCTCTGTAAACCTTCATCTAAAGTACAATAAAAAAAAATTTAAAAAGCCTAACTTTGTTCTTAAGCAGCTCTAAATCAAGAATTTGGCTCAGATTAAATAATAAAGCTAGAGAAAATAGCCGGCCGGAAACTAACATTTGAAATTAGCTTCTTTATGACAAGCACCCTCGTTACTGTACTAGGACATGAATCCTCCAGGTGAAGGAGGCATGATCTAGCTCATAAAGGGTACTCAATAAATGCTTGTTTGTTGCCATAAAAGATGGAGTCAGACTGGGTTAAGACTTACTTCTCCTAACCTCTTTTCCAGCTGAAAATTCCTTCTTAATATCCTCACATTGCTGTTAGAATCTGATAGTTGCTCCAAGGTAATTGCAAAACATTTCTTTCTTTTTAGTCCAGGCATTCCTGTCTTCAAAGAAAAAGAATCCTTTCTTCTAGAATTATCTAAGAAGAAAATGGTTTTTCTTCTCTTTGTATTTTTAGGAGATTCTTTCAGCCAAAATGAGCAAACTCTTTCCTCTTTCACTGAATACCAAAATGAAGGACTCTTATTTCCCCATTTCCTTACAGGCATATCCTCTTTGGGTGTGTTGTCTGGTATATAGGCTCCCAAGACTCAGCTTACACAAGTTCCAACAATAACAGAGAACTCCTTCTCATTAGGGCTTATTTCCAAAGGTAGGTTTGGATGTTGCCATAAACTCTGTACTTAGGCTGAAGGTGACATCGTCCCCTCCTCAAGATGCCAAAAAGTAGGAATGGGTGTACCTTCCTGAAGGGAATATGACCACCCCGCCTTGTTGCTGTCCAGTCAATTCTGACTCATAGCAACCCTATAGAATAGAGTAAAACTGCCCCATAGGGTTTCCAAGGCTGTACTTCTTTACAGAAGCAGATTACCACATCTTTTTCCCGCATAGTGGCTGGTGGGCTCAAACAGCCCACCTTTCAGTTATCTGCCAAGCACTTAACCACTGTGCCACTAGGGAATATAACTAGCACTGCATACACTTGCTTCCACAGGCATTGGAAATATATGATGTTAACTAAGTAAAATAACTATGAATTGAATATGTTATTAGCAGTTAAATTTAAGTTTAAACTACTGATTAATATACTTAATAACAAACATAGAAAAGGTGTTATTATGCTAATTTATAGGAATAGTGCTTATTTTAGGATAAGCCATTATAATACTGCCAGGTGAAGTATATAATGAATTAACTTTCAGGAGCTGGAACACAGAGGAAGACGCACGCAACCTAGAATATAAGTTGTGATTCGTAGGTATTTTGGGGGAATCCTTTATAGATTCACTGTAAAAAATATTTTTACATGATCACTTTTCAAAATTTTAGACATTTTAAAATATACTTTTTTAATAAGAAAATCTAATACACACAAACAATGAGGGATAATCTTAAATAATTTTCAAACATGGTCAGCTTTCAAATTTCCATTTTAAAGAAGCTATGAAGTTTACACAAGATCTTACATTATTTTTAAACTTACAAGTTAGTATATAACAGCCTTATAAATCCCTGAAATCTGTGTTAAGAAATTCAGTCCTTTAGTTTCTGTTGTTGTTGTTATGTGCCTTCGAATCGGTTCTGACTCAGAGCGACCCTGTGTACAGCAGAAAGAAACGCTGCCTGGTCCTGTGCCATCCTCACAATCATTGCTATGTTTGAGGCCGTTGTAGTATAACCCATCTTGTTGAGGGTCTTCGTCTTTTCCGATGATGCTCTACTTTACCAAGCATGATGTCCTTCTCTAGGGACTGGTCCCTCCTGATAACATGTTCAAAGTAACTGAGATGAAGTCTCGCCATCCTCCCTTCTAAGGAGCTAGCTGTACTTCTTCCAAGAAAAACTTGTTCGTTCTTCTGGCAGTCCATGGTATATTCAATATTCTTCCCCGGCACCAAAATTCAAAGGCATCAATTCTTCTTCAGTCTTCCTTATTCACTGTCCAGCTTTCACATGCATATGAGGTGATTGCAAACACCATGGCTTGGGTCAGGCACACCTTAGTCCTCAAAGTGACATCTTTTCTTTTGAACACTTTAAAGAAATTTTTTGCAGCAGATTTGCCCAATGCAGTATGTTGCTTGATTTCTTGACTTCTGCTTCCATGGGTATTGAGTTGTGGATCCAAGTAAAATAAAGTCCTTGACAATTTCAATATCTTTTCCATTTGTCACAATGCTGCTTATTGGTCCAGCTGTGACTTGATTAATCATGTTTGTCCTTAATGGTCAGTAGCAATAAGTAGCACAAAGAGGAAGATCTATTTCACTTAATCACTGGGAGTTCTAATTATTCGTTAGAAGAGTTGTAAATGTAGGGCTTGTGACAGTTGAAGGAGCTAATACTCTTCCTTTAACTTTGTCTTCTGTGGTAGAATCCTGGTAGCTGATTGCATTAGTGGAGATGGAGTATTGTGGGGTGCTGATGCTCATAAATGGCTGAGTCATTTGAGGAATTGTGGCAACATAATAAATAGAAAAATCAGAAGGTGGAGCTGGTGTCAGAGGGGGTATTGTAAATTTGGTTTGAGAAATTTTAAAGTTATCTAGAAGGCGGATAGAAATGCGAGGCTTTGGGAGAGCGCTGATGTAGAAAAGAATGATTTGATATTCGTTTGTATAAAAGTGGTGATGGTGAGTGCTTTGGGGAATGAAAGAGTTTACAGAGAGATTGAGAGGAGAGATAAAAGATAAGATAAGAGAGACAGGGATATAATGTTGGTTAAGAGACACAAGAATTGTGATCAAAGATGTGGAAGAAGAAACAGATATGCAGGTCCAGAGCAGACAAGTAATAAGAGTTTTTCAAAAGTGGTAACCGGAGGAGGAATCAGAAGGCAGCAAGAAAAATCAGACATATGTGTGTCTTTCAAGTAAAAGGAGGAAGTAATTTTAAGAAGGAAGAGAGGTCAACAGCATCAAAAGCCAAAGCTATCCAACGACAAATTATCCACCTTTCAGTTCTGATTGCAGCAAGTCCACCGCCCTTCCATGCTATTTTGCTATTTGCTTATCAGCTGTGGCTTTGAGAGTCCTGGAACAATCCTTTGAAAATGAAGCAAGATCATTTTCCCTACCTCGAAGTAGTCTGTAAGTGAAGTGGTGTGTGGTGTGCAAGTGAGCAAGCCCTGCTCAAGTGTGCCCCACGGAGCACTGAACTAGCTCAGGCTCACGAGGGGAGGACCAAGACACTGCTTCAGACATCTAGATTTGAGTGAGAGATCTCAGTGGCGTGGGGGACAATGGTATCTGCCTAACAAGTTTTGCAAATGATGGTTATAATACTCATGTATTGATTCAATAATTAGTTGGTAACTACTAACCAAAAGGTTGGCAGTTTGAACCCATCCAGAGGCGCCTCGGAAGAAAGGTCTAGGGATCTGCTTATGAAAGGTCACAACCTTGAAAACCCTATGGAGCAGTTATACTCTGTACTCACGGGGTCACTATGAGTTGAAATCGACTCAGTTGCAACTGGAAAAGAAAAAAAGACTCTGGGCCAGGCTCTGGAAGAGTTAGGAAGTACGGATTTTATCTGTTTATATACAAATCTCTCCCATAGACTTGTAAGTGTGTACTTTTTTTTCAGAACATATTTAAAAATGAAGGAATACATAGTAGAATTATGTTGTTGGCTGTTTTGTACATTTGAACCAATTTTATTTTCCCTTAAATGTGAATAGCTATTTCCCTTATTTGATAGTCTTTCTTTGGATTTTCATTTCTTTTGGTTTTATTCCAGGTCATTGCCAGGGCTCTACAAAGCAATTTAAAAGAAATTACTTCTTTGGAATGTTGGGTATTCACAGTTAATA
>NW_004443949.1:3401085-3402930 GCF_000243295.1 Trichechus manatus latirostris | reverse complement strand
GAAGAGGACTTGAAGCACTTACTGATGAAGATCAAAGACCACAGCCTTCAGTATGGATTACACCTCAACATAAAGAAAACAAAAATCCTCATAACTGAACCAATAAGCAACATCATGATAAATGTAGAAAAGATTGAAGTTGTCAAGGGTTTCATTTTACTTGGATCCACAATTAACACCCATGGAAATAGCAGTCAAGTGACACATTGCATTGAGCAAATCTGCTACAAAAGACCTCTTTAAAGTGTTAAAAAGCAAAGACATCACTTTGATGACAAAGGTGTGCCAGACCCAAGCCATGTATTTTCAATCACCTCATATGCATGGGAAAGCTAGACAATGAATAAGGAAGACTGAAGAAGAATTGAAGCCTTTGAGTTGTGGTGTTGGCTAAGAATACTGAATATACAGTGGACTGTCAGAAAAATGAACAAATCTGTCTTGGAAGAAGTCCAGCCAGAATGCTCCTTAGAAGCAAGGATGGCGAGACTTCGTCTCATATACTGTGAACATGTTATCAGGAGGGACCAGTCCCTGGAGAAGGACATCATGCGTGGTAAAAGTGGAGGGTCAGTGAAAAAAAAGAAGACCTTTAAGGAGAGGGACTGACACAGTGGCTGCAATAATGGGCTCAGGCATAGCAACAATCATGGGGATGGTGCAGGACAGGGCATTGATTCATTTTGTTGTACACAGCATCGCTGAGTTGGAACCGACTGGATGGCACCTAACAACAACACCACAAATCAGGGTGTGCCAACCTCTGTGAAAGCGCCCTTATACCTTCATCTTAACTCTTACCAGATGATTTTATTTTCTATGCCTTGAATCTCCCGTTGGTTCTTTTTCCTCTTACTTACAAAAAATACAGACTTTCCAGGAGTCTTTTAAGATTTGCAGTCTTTCTGAAGCCTCATCCTCTGTCCTTCTGGTCCTATCTGTCCAACCTGGTCCTCTCTTTCCAGCCTGCATTTCTCAGTTTCCAAACATGACACTGTCTTTTACAATCTATGCCTTGACTCATTTTCTGCTCCTTGGCTGGAACGCTCTTTCTCCCACCCGATTTACATAAAACTCTCCTTTTTACCTTTCAAGATCAGTTTGAAAGTCTGTGGTTTTTAACTTGTCAGCTGTAGAATGTTGGTGGGCTGTGGAGGTATTACAAAGCATTCACTTATAGAGTTCACTAAACCATTATCACAACGACATGGGTACAATTCCTTTCTTTTTTTTTTAATGCATGTGTTTGCTATTGCCAGTATACTGCACTAAAAAGTATTCTTGAACTCAAAGTACATTTTTGCTAAAATGTGTTTTCCAAATCAAGAAAATGAGAAGAATGAGTTCTAACCTGAGCAAGGGAGAGAGCGATCAATGAAATTTTTGTTCCTGTCAATGTCTGCTTAACTTGCCCATGAGAATCACTCCTGGGTGGTTAGTCTTTTCTTCTCTGTTGTCGCCACCATATTTTATTCCTAGTTTTACTAGAACACTCTATAGGTTGTAATTTTTTAAATAGCATATACTGATCTTTGCGTCTGACAGCAAAGGTCATGCAGGACCATAGTAAAAATTGTAGAAAAACAGAGACCAACCACCCAGAGATAAATGGCTGGATGTCTGGAAGGAGACTTGCTGGATCAAAGGGTATGCGAGTTTTTACAGCTTATACGTTGCCAAATTGCCCTGCAGAAAGGCTCTATCAATTTACACTCTGCCAACATGGTTAATGGGCTGCAGTGTAATTGTCTGTTTATCTATCTATTTTCCTCATTAGACTACAGGGTCTTCAAGGACTTTTTAATCTCTCAGTGTCCAGCATCTAGCATGTGGCCTGGTACAGAG
>NW_004443949.1:3396405-3400529 GCF_000243295.1 Trichechus manatus latirostris | reverse complement strand
AATATAACTGTATTTTGAAGAACCTTAATATGTGTTAAAGATGCAAAGATTTAATGAGACATGAGCAGTGATCTTGAGAAACTCACATTCTTCATATTTTAGAAGAGAATATAGGCATATAAAGATATAAGTGAAAATATAGTAAGAGAACTGTAATGAGCTTAAAAACACATTTCTGCGACGAAAAAAGGAGGAATCAGTCCACTTTAGAATTATTTCCATGTGTCTAAATCCTCAAGGTCCAGTTGAAATGTCATTTCCACTTCAAAACTATTTCTAATGATCCCAACTGGGAATGATGCTTTTATCTACTGGAGCAATTTAGCTGCATTTCTTCTTACAGGACAAATATTTATTGAACATCTGCCATGTGCCAAATACATAGGCATGAACAAATACTTCAAGCTGACAAAGACCTTTAAAGTCTTTTGTTACAAATGTTACATGTAACAATTTATTTCAATTTCAGTCTATGCTTTATTGTTATTATATATTTTTGTATGTATAAATAATTATAAAATTTTTATTGTTTTTATTAATTGCACATACTTAATATATAGCTATTGAATGCATAAATGATTGACAAGTAATGAATTTCTATATTTATACATACAGAGTCAAGTTATGTTATTTACAAAACAACGTATCTAAGCCACAATTATCTGACATCCAAAAACTATTTGGTAAAACCACAACTGAGGCAAAGTTTGAAGAGGGCCAAAAAATGGTTAATACTTTTTTTTTCCTTTGCAGTATGAATTTGAATAAGAACCGAGATCTAAGTGTGTCTCTGTAACATATTCTTTATTTTCCATTATTGTACAGTTTAAGGTAACAAAGTAACTGTTTTTTTTAATATTTATTTATTTTTGTTGTTGTTGAAAATATACACAGCAGAAATACACAAATTCAACAATATTTACATGTACAATTCAGTGACATTGATTGCATTCTTCAAGTTGTGGAACCTTTCTCACCCTCCTTTTCTTAATTGTTTCTCACCCATTAACATAAACTTACTGCCCCCTAAGTTACCTTTCTAATCTTTTGAGTTGCTGTTGTCAATTTGATCCCATATAGATCTTAAAAGAGGACAATGCTCAAGGCAGATATTCTTTACTAGTTTAACTAAACTATTGTTTGGTTTTAAGAAGACTTCAGGGGATATTTTTGGTTTAAGGTTTAAAGATTATCTCAGGGCAATAGTTTCAGAGTTTCATCCAGTTTCTATGGCTCCAGAAAGTCTGGAGAACATGACAATTTTAAATTCTCTTCTACATTTTCCCCCTTTTGATCAAGAGTCTGTAGAATCTTTGATCAAAATATTCAGAAATGGTAGCAGGACATCATCTAGTTCGTCTGATTCTCAAGGTAGAAGAGGCAGTTCAAGGAGGCAATTTCCTCCTCCTTTCCTGATTCTCCTTCTCTCTGTGTTGCTTCAGGGGAATAGACACCAATTATTGTAACTTGGATGGCTTCTTGCAAGGTTTAAGACCCCAGGAATCACACAATGAATCAGGTCATAGAAGAGACACATTAAACACGATATTAGGCCAATTAACTCTGGTGTCCCATGAAACCATGACCCTGAACTTCCAAAGAAGCAAAGAAATCAAATCCCATGAGGTGTTTTGTTGTATATAAGCAGCCTCAGCATCTGCTTTTTTTATTGTTGTTGTTCTTGTAAATATATATATCACCCAACTTTTGCTGATTCATTTTTTTTACAGGTGTACAACTTGTTGACAGCAATTACATTAACTGGCTGTACAAACCTACCATTAATCAATGTGATTTTTCCATTATTGTAAACTGAAACTCACTGCTTCATAAGCAATTACCCTGCCTCCTGCCCCTGGTGTCCACTAATAAATTTTGGTCTCCATACATTTGCCTAGGAGCTCTGGTGGCGCAGTAGTTAAGCATTTGGCTGCTATCCAAAAGATTGGCAGTTTGAACCCACCAGCTGCTCCATAGGAGAAAGATGTGGCAGTCTGCTTCTGTAAAGATTACAGCCTTGGAAACCTTATAGTGTAGTTCTACTCCACCCTGGTTGCTATGGGTTGGAATCGACTCTACAGCAACTGATTTTTTCATATATTTGCCTGTTCTTGTCTTTTTATAACATGGATGGAGCTTGAAGACATTGTGCTGAGTGAAAGAAGTCAATCAAAAAAGGACAAATACTGTATGAACTTACTTGTTTTTATTAGTAATATTGCTTATATAGGTATGCCTACCCAGCCTAAGACATGGCTTTGATATTTAAGCTTTCTCACTGTAAAATGAAAAAAAAAAAGTGAATTCATGAGTGAGACAATCCAATTTAATATTTCCATAGCACTTTTCTTACCTTAGAACTTAGAACTGGAATTGCAGTGGTATTGTAATACTGTTGGAATTTTCTAAAGAGTAAAATAATAACATGTGAATAGAGTAATATCATATTGTTTAAGAACATAAAACATAGAAACGAGGTGCTGAATTTGACTAGTTGGAGAAAAGATAGAAAGGTGACAGTAAGGCAAATTACAGAAAAAAATGACCCACCTGTTTGTATTTATAAAGAGAGATGAGATCTTGCCCCTGATGCAGATGGGTGGTATATTCACTGCTCAGCAGGATTCTAGTCGTGAGAAAATATATAAATAAGCCATTGTTTAATTTTTTTTTTTTTTCATTTATGAGACCATGTAGAAGCCTTTTGCACATTTACTTTAACTGGAATGTTATTTAAATAGCTACTCAGGGCATTCTCGCAAATGAAAAAGAATATTGAATTTAACTGAGATGAAAATCATGGCTATGCCAAAGTGTTGGGGCTTTAAATTAGCAAAAGTGCTCATAATTATTGGTGTCAACACATTTTATTCTAACAGTTTCTCTGGCTTTTAGAACATGGTCCCGTTAAGGACTTCAAAGAGTGTGGGAGACCTACCAGAAAGGCAACAATCCTGTTGTGGAAAAGGCACAAAATTCCAAGACTGAATACTAGGAAATTAGAAAGAGCTTGTAAAGGTTGTGGTGATGGTTTGCCGAGGATTGCCTAGGCTCAGTTATTCCTGGAAAGTACACTCTGAGTGACCCTCCCCAACGGGAGTCCTCTGGCTGTTTCGCACCCTGTTAAGTCTTACAGCATAAAAGCCATTTGGGAAGTATATGGCTTTTGGTGAAAAACATTTATTCTGACCTTGAAAAGTTTGACTACACCGAAGCATTATATAGCTTCTATCCCTTTTCTTGTTGTTCGGAATAAGGGTTAGCAGAACCCCAGGTGAAACAGACTACCCATTAAAATTGAAACTGAATTCTCCTTCATTACATGATTTCTACCCTCCTTCGATACTGGTGGTGCAGTGGTTAAGTGTTTGGCTGCTAACCAAAAGGACAGCAGTTCGAATCCACCCGCCACTCAAGCTAACACCAGAACTAACCAGAATGCTTAACATATCTTCTATTTTATGGATCAGTCCTTCAAAGACCTTTTTGTTTCAGTTATTCCAGAATTATTTCAGGTGGGACTGACCAGAGAAGTTGACAGAGTTCATACAAGATTTTTGGACAGTTGTTTCCAAGTTGAGGGCTTGATCAACTTTTGCTTGATCATCTTCCAATCATTTACATAGTGGAAGGTATTAACCAGTCAACTTGATTTTATGCAGCTTAGTTTTATATAACATGGGGACATCATAAAATTTCAGAAAGGATCTTGGATACAGCAGTGATTTTTTTATTTCTGGCTTAGTGGATTATTTTTCAAAATCGCTAAATACAGCCTGTTAGATGTGCATGGCAACATGATCCTCATTGGCTCCTTCCAATATTATGCATATCTCAGGTATAAGCGATTCCTTTCGGTACTGGGTCTGAGCAAAGCTCACTTAGCAATCCGTATAGTGCCAATACCAGTTGCCCTCCAGTCAATTCCAACTCATGGTGACCCCATGTGGGTCAGAGTAGAACTGTAATCCATAGTGTTCTCAAAGGCTGATTTTTCAGAAGTAGATGGCCAGGTCTTTCATCCAAGGAGAGGCTGGGTGGACTCAAACCTCTAACCTTTTGGTTAGCAGCCAAGCACATTAACCATTTGCACCACCCAGGGACTCTTTTCATGCTGATAGGGC
>NW_004443949.1:3393710-3395195 GCF_000243295.1 Trichechus manatus latirostris | reverse complement strand
GACTCTGTGGAGGAGAACACAGCTTTCACTTCCTGGTGCCCACCTGTTCTCATCTGGAATTTTCAGTCAGTCAGGTCAAAGGTATCCTTTCTTCCTAGTTGCCCGAGGAAAGAAGACTTGCCCGTTAATAACCACAGTAGGCTTCTCAGTTCCTACAAGGTGTCTGTCAGAGCCCCATTGCATCAGTCTCCTGCCCATATCTAAGACTGATCTGAAAAGGCTTATTTCTACCAACAAACCACACATTCCACTGTTTTGATGAAACCAACAATTCGGTGAAATTCATAGATACAGCCATACCCTTTTGCAGAAACATTAAATTAAAGGAAAAAAGACTATGCAGAAAAAAAGATAGATGGCGTTGGCAGGGAAACTAAAGCATGTGGAAATTGAGATGCATTAAAATAAAACCAGTTATCACTTCAGTGTGCAAAATGCTTTCACATGTGCTGCCTGTCTTGAAGAGTTAGGCATCTTATGATTCCAAAGACTGTGTCCCAAATATTTGCTGTGGCCCTGAAGGTTTCTGTGCCAACAGTGGATTATTGTATTGCAGTGGAACTCGGCTCTCGCTTCCTCATACTATCAGGATACTTTATTCGTGTCTTTTTGTGGTACTTCCTCTCTACAATTATTTATGCTCATGTCTTATCTACTCTAATATAGACTATTAAGATAAGGGACTTACCTATATGGCTTTGTGTACCCTCAGTAACTTGTTCATAGCACATGATCGATCAATATTTGTGGATGGATAAGTGTCTGAGTCTGTGGGTGCAGTTATGAGTCAAGGACAGATTGTTGTTGCTGTTAGGTGCCATCGAGTCGGTTCCGACTCATAGCGACCCCGATGTACAACAGAACGAAACACTGCCCGGTTCTGCGCCATCCTCACAATTGTTGTTATGCTTAAGCCCATTGTTGCAGCCACTGTGTCAGTCCATCTCGTTGAGGGTCTTCCTCTTTTTCCATGGCCCTCCACCTTACCAAGCATGATGTCCTTCTCCAGGGACTGATCCAGATACATCTAGGCTACTCTATTAAGAGCAATTCAAAGTAGCCCGTTTGTTGTTTCCTAAGCGAGGAACATGGTGGAACAGCTCTTAGGTGAAAACTAAGAATGTGAGTCAAGATTATTTTATACTTGAGCTCTAAAAGTTCACTTGTGTGCTATGTCCCTTAGTACATCAGTAATTTGTACCACATCACTGCTTCAATAGACAACACATTACAAGTGGGTTGGTAGTGTTTGACTATAATTTTTGCTTAAATTTTTCCTTGGAAAAAGTTATATTTTTGTGGGTGAAAGAAATTTCTGATTTGTTTCCTCTGCTGCATAATCCCCATCTTCTCTGGAAATTTCTTTTTCCAGTACTAATAAGACAGATGTAATTTCTTGATCACTAAGGTATTTTTGCCATTGTTTATTTGTTTAAATGGAAAAATAATTAAAATAATGCAGAAACCTAAAATTATTAGTTGGGC
>NW_004443949.1:3390555-3392229 GCF_000243295.1 Trichechus manatus latirostris | reverse complement strand
AAAAAATCCCAAAATATTTTGTTAATATGTAAATACATATTTACCAGTTTTAAAACCCATTTTTCCATTTAATTATGCAAATAATTAATTAGCAAGAAACAGAAAAAAATTATACACCCATAATCACAATCCACATTTTAATACATAACGTATCACACGATTTTATCTATACAATGTCCATATTATATAATAACATAATATGCATACAGATAGCAAGAGCATAGATACAAAAGAGTACATATAACTCACTCCTCTGTAATCTGCTTTCTTTACTCAACAATGTATCATTAAACTCTTTCCATTGTCATAAATCTAAATCTTATGATTGTGATTCCTACTGTCCACAGTGTTTCACTGCAGCGATGTGTCTTCATAAGCTACTCAACTCAGCCTCTTCCCTATAACTGAATATCAAGGGCATTTTATGTCTCTTCTTGGAGCCCTAGTGGCACAGTGGTTAAGAGCTCAGCTGCTAACCAAAAGGTCGGCAGTTTGAGTCCACTAACTGCTCCTTGGAAACCTTATGGGGCAGTTCTACTCTGTCCTATAGGGTCGCTATGAGTCGGAATCGACTCGATAACAACGGGGTTTTTTTGTTTGTTTGTTTGTTTGTTTCTTATTATCATAATCAAAACTGATAATCATGCCTGTACAAACACGTTTGGACATGCTTATAACTGTTACTCTAGGAAAAAGTCTTAAATGTAAATTTGCTATGTGAAAAATACTTTTTAAAGCTTTTAATGCATATTGTCATATTGCACTTCAGCAGCATATGAGAATTTCCAAGCTTTCACTGATACTATTACAGTTCTTTTGATTTTCCTGGTTACACAGTGGTTAAGAGCTTGGCTGCTAATCAAAAGGTTAGCAGTTCAAATCCACCAGCTGCTGCTTGGAAGATGCGGCAGTTCTACTCTGTCCTAGAGGGTCGCTATGAGTCAGAATTGACTTGAGGGCAACGGATTTGGTTTTATATAAAAAAGGGTGTATTGATTTTTTTTTTTATTATTATTACTAAGGATATAGAAATATCTAAAACAATCTATTAATGTCTCTTTGGGTTATATTAGAAAATTAAGGCCATCATATTGGCTAGAGCATCACGTTGAGTTTGCCCATACCAGAAATCATTGATCTTTTTCATAAATGGCCTCTGTAAAATCAGGTCTGCCACATACTCTACTTGTGCAATGATGACTAGCTGAGCATGTGTACAAGCATTCATTTATACTTATAATTATGCTTAGTTTATTTTACTTTAAAACATTCTTCTAACTCATTTAAAAGATACTCCACTGCTTTTAAGTACTTCAGTTTCTTCATCACATATATTGGCTTTGTCTTTCAGCTCTGTATACTGTGTGACATCAGTGAGCATGTGCTATGTTTGTTACAAATGTTGAACAACACAATCCAGATGCCCAGCTCTCTTATAGTGCCTCTTCTAGGTAAACAAAGCTAATTTTCGACCGTCCTGCAGTCAAGTTGTCCAATCATCTTTGAGTCCATTTATTCAGCTCATGTTTTTCCGCCTCACCTACCAACCAAAAACCAAACCTGTTGCTGTTGAGTCGATTCCAGCTCATAGCAACCCTGTAGTACAAAGTAGAACTGTCCACAGGGTTTCAATGGCTGTAATCTTTAAGGAAGCAGACTGCCATATCTTTCTCC
>NW_004443949.1:3371133-3388982 GCF_000243295.1 Trichechus manatus latirostris | reverse complement strand
ACTTCACAAGCTGAGAAAAGAAAATGGCCATCAAATTTATATTAAGCAACAGTATCTGGGAATACACATAAAAATTCAAATTGAGCCCTGTTCTCTAACGACTAGTATATAAAGCGGTGTGTTTTCTTGGTTTTCCATTAGAAGTCACAGTTTTTGATTTATAATAATCTTGTGCTGAAATACCTATTTCTCAGCCATCCTTTGGGCAATATTTTAAAGTTACTGACTGCACACAGAGCGGTTTATCATCTTCATAATGTTGAGAGAAAAGTGCTTGCTCTTTTAAGACGTCCTCTTCCACACCAATATCTTGCAGCAAATGTATATAATGTAATGTTAGTAATGTTCACACATGGGTTTTTACCATGAACCCTGCATGAATCCGAGGCTGTGCTATGCAGTCATCTGTCAGGCTTTATGAGGTAAAATAGGTTACCGAAATAGAGGCACATTACAAACATAACGTTCCCTCTAGGAATCACTCCATTCTGGCTATCATGTGGTTAGACTCTAAAGAATTCTTTAACTTAAATGGAAGCCTTGCTTGGGAACTGATTAAAGTAAAAAGAGAAGCAATATAAAATGTATTTTAATTTTTAGTATTTTTATTCCTTTGGTGTTTCTTCTTTCCCCCCCACCTACTTAATGCCAAGCACATTTATATAAGCCACGATGTTTTCCAGGTTGTTTAAAGCAGGCCATATCACACTCTTCTTTGAAACCAGATAACTAATCTGAACTCCACATGCCACCTTAAAGATAATATTATGGAAAAATAACTGGCTATTACTGTTCTGGAAGAAATGATTCCCTACCTGGTGGCACAGTGGTTAAGAGATAGGCTGCTAACCAAAGGTCGGCAGTTTGAATCCACCAGTTGCTCCTTGGAAACACTATGGGGCAGTTCTACTCTGTTTTATAGCATCGCTATGAGTCAGAATCTACTCAACGGCAATGGGTTTGGTTTTGGGTTTTGTCACAGGGCCAGTCTGATGAATGGATTCAAGGTTGCCTTTTGTGCCTCAAATTTTTGTTGTTCTTGTTGTTAGGTGCTGTTGAATCGGTTCCCATTCATAGTGACGCTATGGACAACAGAACGAAACACTGCCCAGTCCTGCACCATGCTCACAGTCATTGTTATGCTTGAGCCCATCGTTGCAGCAACTGTGTCAATCCATCTCGTTGAGGGTCTTCCTCTTTTTCACTGACTCTTTACTTTACCAAGCATGATGTCCTTCTTCAGGGACTGGTCCTTCCTGATAACATGTCCAAAGTATGTGAGACATAGTCTCGACATCCTTGCTTCTAAGAAGCGTTCTCCTTACAAGACAGATTTGTTCTTTCTTTTGGAAGTCATGGTATATTCAATATTTTTCACCAACACCATAATTCAAAGGCATCAATTCTTCTTCAGTCTTCCTTATTCATTGTCCAACTTTTCATGCATATGTGGTGACTGAAAACACCATGGCCCCTTAGTCCTTAAAGTGACATCTTTGCTTTTAACACTTCAGATAGTTCTTTTGCAGCAGATTTGTCCAATGGAATGAGGCTTTTGATTTTGTTGACTGCTGTTTCCATGGGCGTTAGTGGTGGATCGAAGTAAAATGAAATCCTTGACGACTTCAGTCTTTTCTCCGTTTATCATGATGTTGCTTACTGGTCCAGTTGTGAGGATTTTTGTTTTCTTTATGTTGAGCTGTAATCCATATGGAAGGCTACAGTCTTTGATCTTCATCAGTAAGTGCTTCAAGTCCTTCCAGCAAACAAGGCTGTGTCATCTGCATATGGTGGGTTGTTAATGAGTCTTCCTCCAATCCTGATGCCATGTTCTTCTTCATATAGTCCAGCTTCTAGGGATATTTTCTCAGCACACAGATTGAATAAGTGTGGTGAAAGGATACAACCCTGACACACACCTTTCTTACTTTTAAACCACACAGTATTCTCTTGTTCCGTTGGAATGACTGCCTCTTGGTCTATGTACAGGTTCCTCATAAGCACAATTAAGTGTTCTGGAATTTCCAATTCTTGCCATATTATCCATAATTTGTTATGATCCACACAGTCGAATGCTTTTGCATAGTCAATAAAACACGGGTAAGCATCTTTCTGGTATTCTCTGCTTTCAGCCAGGATCCATCTGACATCAGCAATGATATCCCTCATTCCACATCTTCTTTCTGAATTTGGCTTGAATTTCTGGTAAAAATCTTCAATTTCTTCATCTTTGGTTTAGTGGTTGGTGTGTAAATTTGAATAATATTAGTATTAACTGGTCTTTCTTGTATGTGTATGGATATTATCCTATCACTGACAGCGTTATGCTTCAGGATAGATCTGAAATATTTTTTGATGATGAATGCGATGCCATTCCTCTTCAATTTTTCATTCCTGGCATAGTAGACCATATGATTGTCTGATTCAAAATGGCCAATGCCAGTCCATTTTAGGTCACTAATGCCTGGGATATCAATGTTTATGCATTCCATTTCATTTTTGATGATTTCCAATTTTCCTAGATTCATACATCCTATTATTAATGGAAGTTTGCTGCTATTTCTTCTTATTTTGAGTCATGCCACATAAGCAAATGAAGGTCCCCAAAGCTTGACTCCATACATGTCATTAAGGTCTACTCTACTTTGAGGAGGTAGCTCCTTCCCAGTCATCTTTTGAGTGCCTTCCAACCTGAGGGGCTTATCTTCCAACACTATATCAGACGATGTTCCACTGCTATTCCTAAGGTTTTCACTGGCTAATTTTTTTCAGAAGTAGACCGCCATATCCTTCTTCCTAGTCTGGCTTAATCTGGAAGCTTACCTGAAACCAGTCCACCATGGGTGATGCTGCTGGTATCTGAATACGGGTGGTATAGCTTCCAGCATCACAGCAACATGCAAGCCACCACAGTACGACAAACTGACAGAACTACCCTGGGCTCGCATTGTTGAACCTTATCAAATGTTCTAGGACAGTTTTTGGTGGAGAAAATATTTTCCCACTAAATTTATGAAACACATTTTTCCCTGAAAGACCTGGATAAATATTGTATAGTAGGAAAAAAGTGTTTAATCCATACAGGGTTTTTGTTTGTTTGTTTTTTCACCGATAAACCAAGGGTTCCCACGTAAGTTTAATTTTAAACAAAAGACAGGAAGCTATATATTTTTCCTTTAAAATTCATTAGATTCAGATCATTTCTTGCTTTTTTATTAAATCAAATAACAAAAATGAACTACAACAAGCAAGAAGAGAAAATATAGTCAAAAAAACTTTCAAAACGAAATTTTCCCAGAAATGTATAAAAATTGGGTAGCAAGAAAAAAATATAGCTTAATATGTAAAACTTATTGTCCAGTATCAGAATAAAAGTTACTTACAGACACAATGACCATCTAGGTTAAATTTTAAATAAGACAGAGAGAACAATATATTTTTCCTTTTAAAATTTATTTAGTTGATATTGAAAGAAAGAAAATAGCTGTTTCCTGTCAACCCTTCAGAACCGTTTCATTTGGATATCAGTTAGTTCAGAGATCTTAAAAATCATCAGAACAACTAAGAATATAAAATGAATTTTGGGAATGCCAACTGAATTATAAACCACCAGATCAGTTGCCCTCCAGTCAATTCGTTCTCATAGCGACCCACAGGACAGAGTAGAACTGCTCCATAGGGTTTCCAAGGAGCAGTTGGTGGATTCAAACTGCTGACCTTTATGGTTAGCAGCTGGGCTCTTTACAACTGCGCCACCAGGGTTCCAAGTGAAAGCTAGAGATATGAAATATTTCTAGATATCTATATGTAAGTCTAAAGTTTATTTAGAACTCATTTATTGCTGCCTTTAGAGTAAGCCTGGGTAAAGTTTGAGAAAAGACTTTTCTCATTCTTGTTTACAGAGTTTCCTTTTTGTTTATGATTTTTGCCTGAAGTATTAACTGTGTTTATTTTTTAGTAAAGTTTTATTCTCCTATTTATAAAATTCAGAATATAAATAGAACTTCTCCAAAGTGATGTAAAAATAGCCTCTTTCACAGTAGGATTTTTACATCCATGTTTCCCTTAAATGTTGAAAGCATATATCCAAGTGTTCCAGATTTATGATATACTTCCTTGAATGGTACTACATCTGGCAATGACTCCTTCAGGACTGGAAAAGTTCATCTATGAGACACTGGTCTCTGCTGTCTTCATCCATTAAAGCTCATCCACCAGGATGGAGACTCAGCTGCCTTTACGTGATATATAAGTGATGAACCTCGGAATGTGCTTAATAGGTTACTTTGTCAACAATTTCTTTGTTCTGCTTTTGTATGTATCCCTTCACATTTTTCATTATATTTCTCACATTCTTTAAATCCAGTCTTGTTTTTCTTTTACTCACATAACCTAAAAATCTAATTTAGTTTTCACAGAAATATGAGGAATACAAGATGCATAAATTGCAAAATGTTGAGGCGAGAAAGACTTCTTATTACCTAAGAAATATTCTTTATTAGTTTACTATCATTCAAAAGAAATACAACTGTGGTATTTCAACTGTCTTCCTTTGTCTCTAAAACTGAATCAATTAAATGAGTATTCAGGGATTAATGACTGTCTTACTGAATCATATGGTCACATTTCTTAATGATGACCTAGGTTTGAGGTCAGCATGCCCATTCATTCACTCACCCAGCATTGTATTTATTGTCACCTGTATTGACCTCAAAAGGAACCCTGGTTGTACAGTGGTTAAGCACTTGGCTGCTAACTGAAAGGTGGGAGGTTCAAAACCACCAACCACTCCATAGTAGAAAGATGTGGTAGTGTGCTTCCGTAAAGATAACAGCCTTCAGAACCCTATGGGGAAGTTCTACTCTGTCCTATAGGGTCACTACGAGTCGATTCTGACTGGACAGCAATGAGTTTGGCTTTTTGGTTTGGGGTTGACCCCATAATGGCACTATGAATGCAGCAGTGAAGAAAACACAATTCCTGTCCTACGGGCTTACAATATAGGAAAACAGACATTAAGCAAATAGTTAAATATGTCATCAAGTTAAAAAAAGAAAATGCCATGAGTTAGGGAAACATTTATGAGTCAGGAGTCCACACTTGTCTTGGTTATCCTGCCTTGTGAGCTACACAGGTGATGCTACATGAAGCCTAGTGTGTCATCAAGCCTCACTGCATCAAATCTATTTTGACCTACAGCATAAAATGGAGTCTAATCATATAACTAAACAGATTTATCAACAGACTACAGAGTTTGACCTAAGAGTTACTGAAAGTCAGCCACTTACCCAAACCAATGTCCAAACCTTGTGAAGACTTTCTGAATCTCCTCATGTCTTTGTTCTTCTTGTTGTTAAGGCAGTGAAAATCTACTACCATTGTGTGCATTCTGACTTAGTGACCCTATAGGATGAGTAGAACTGCCCCATAGGGTTTTCAAGGCTGTAAATCTTTACGGAAGCCGACTGCTACATCTTTTTCCTGTGAACTGGCTGTTGGGTTCGAACTGCTGACCTTGTGGTTAGCAGCTGAGCACTTTAACTACTGTGCTACCAGGGCTCCTTAACGCAGTGAAACCTGCCTTAAATGTGGTCTGGGAAACACAGTCCTCAGCTCTAAGCCAATGGAATTGAATAGATGTGAAAACTTGTGGCTGAGTTTTATGTAAGGGAGAGTAGGATTAGGCAGCATAGAAGACACAGAGCAGAATTTAGGAAGGGCAAGCCCAGGACAGCACCAGGAAGGGGAAGCTGGCATTGTTTGTAGTGAAAGAGGAGTGTGTGAGCATACATAAGGTATGTTTCTGGAGAATGCAGATTTCAGGGATATATTTTGCTTTTTATTGCCAATATCTATCATCTGCTTTGTCATCCCTAGTGTTCCCTAGGTATGTAACTGTGTCTTCCATTAGCTCTTTTTTTGGGGGGGTGGGGTGGGGAGTAGGGGGGTATAGTTTGAGGACACTTCAAATTACTCTACTGAGAGAAGAATACAAGTTTGTGGGCAGTTCCTGACATATAATAATTGTCTATTATTCCATCTAATTGATTTCGAATCCACCACATGGCTGTCAGTTTGTTGTACTGTGGTGATTTGTGTGTTGCTATGATGCTGAAAGCTTTGCCATCAGTATTTCAAATACCAGCAGGGTCGCCTGTGGTAGACAGGTTTCACTGGTGCTTCCAGACTATGACAGACTAGGAAGAAAGGCCTTGTGATCTACTTCCAAAAATTTGTCAGTGAAAACTCCTTAGCTCACAGCAGAACATTGTCCGACTTGCTTGCTTTGGACACGTCATCAAGAAGGATCATCGCTGGAGAAGGACATCATTTTTAGTGAGGTAAATTTCTAATGTGAGCAAGGGGGAACCTTTGGGGAGATGGATTGGCACAGTAGTCTCAATGATGAGCTTGAACACTGTGGTAATTTTAAGGATAACATAGGACTGGCAATGTTTCGTTCTGTTGTACATAACATCGCCATGAGTTGGAGTGGACTCAACAGTTGTTATCTATCATCTATCTATCAATTTATATTAAGTCTCTATTGCATTGGCCTAGGGGAGTTTGTGGCAACAGATTCCAAAAGACTCAGCTTACAGGTCTTTTGAGACTTCAAGCTTTGCTGTTATATTCATTATACTGAAAAGAAGTAGGTCTCTCACACTATTTTTCTTTACCCCTTTGGGAAATTTATGCTTCTCTCAGCCTTCCTGACGTAACTTATGTGCTTTAATGACTTCTGGGCAACCAGTCAGATTCATTCCTTCACTGTCAGTCAATCAGACATTTAATCATTCTTTCATTCAACACATAATTTTGAGCACGGAATATTCATTGTGTTTAGTGTTCTGCAAAAAGTACTTCATAGGGTTTCTAACATGGAGCTTGCCAACTTGTTGGCAAATAAGACATGTTTGACAGGGAACTTAAATAACAACAGAAGAGCGCACTAATGATACAGTCGATGCTAGAAGACAGACTCGGATTTAGTGGGCAAGATCACTGTGAGTTAGAGTGGGCCAAAGGAAAAAGTTAAATTTAAATGAAACTGAAGCTGAGTCTTGCAGGATGTATGAGAGCTAGTGAGATGGAGAGAAACGAGGAGGAATTCCATAGTGGGAGAAATACGTAGCTAAACTTGAGCCTGGGCTATTCAGGAAACAGGAATATTAGTCCAGAATTGAGTATGTTACCTGGAATATGTTAGATGTTTCATAAAATAATGAATACATGCATGTATGTAAACAGGAATTGGAAGAAAGGCTGGAGAGGGGAATGGTTGGCAGTAAAATTTTAACCAAAGAAGATTTCATAAAAAGCCTGATTGATGGAAAGCTACGAGACAATAAAAAGGCCTGAGAGGTCATTGCACATACGATCCACAACAACCACTTTTCACCTGCTATTCATTCTATTTGTGTCTGTCAAGGCCTTTGAAGAAATGGAAAAATCAACTTATTTATCTAGCAAATATAAATATTAGGACAGCATGTGGTAATTAAGGAATGTTGATCAGTCAATTGTGCTTCAAATACATGTTTCCGATTATACAGAAGTTACAGGTTAATCAAGTCGTTTGGAAAATAGTAAATTAGATAATTTTGCCGGTTAAATGGTATCATCAGTCTCTCACAGTAACACACATGTATCAGTTTTATTTCTGAAAATAATTCATGTCCTCATACAAATTTCTTCACCTTCCGTCTTCAACTATGGTTCTAAAATTGCTGGATGAAAATTGTGTGCTAAATCTCGCCAGTTTTAAATCATGCAGATAGTTTTCATCAACTATCTGTATGATTTAAGCACTTGCTTATTTTTCAAAAGAGATTTAAGAATCTTCTGCGCTCAATTAAAAATCATTATTCCATTAACTCTCAGACCTAGAAAGGATTAGTGGCTTAATGAATCATAATTAAGACTTCCAGTTTTTGCACATAGAAAACCAAACATTCTTTTGTTGAACTCCAAGACTTGGCTTCTTTCATACCTATTTTAGATGCTCTGGTGATTCATTTTTTACCTTCCTCACAATTTTATCCAAGTGTCTGTACTCTCTTTGTTTCTATTGTTGTGAAATTCTTTAGTCAAAGAACACGTATGACCTGGAAAACACATGAAACTATAGAATGTATTTTTGAGTGAGAACATACATATGTTGTCTCCATTGTTGCTACCATTTTACAGATCTTACATAAAGAAATGACCAGATGTTTAAAAATGGAAGTTGACATATCTTTTAGTCTTCCCTAGGGTCACTATGAGTCAGAATCAATTAAATGGCAGCAGGTTTGGTTTTGGTTTAACCTTTAAATAGCCACAAAGACATGAGCTCTGGTGCCACAGTGGTTAAAGGGCTCGGCAGCTAACCGAAAGGTCGATGGTTCAAACCCACCAGCTATTCTTCGGGAGAAAGATGTGACAGTCTGCTTCCATAAAGTTTACAGTCTTAGAAACCCTATGGTGCAGTTCTACTCTGTCCTATGGGGTAGGTATGAGTTGGAATCCACTCGACTGCAATGAGTTTGGTTTTTTGGTTTAACCTTTAAAACTTTCTGCTGCTATTTGATTAGAATAAGAAAGTTGTGGTCATAACTTATTTACTCACATGTATTATACTGATTTTCCTCACAAAGCTTCTTCTTACAAAACGTATCTTTATATGATATTTGGAAAAATTTATTTACAGTGTAAAGAGGAATACAGAAGAGGTTTCAGTATGCAAAATCATCCAGGCCATCTAAAGATGGTGTGGGAGAAATAAATGAAAGATTTTTTAAATTCACTGTAAGCTAGATTGTAATGACTAAAATATCAGAGAGGAATCCCTGTTGGGAAACTGTAAATATAATTTTAAGAGGAAGAAGCCTCATATGGCACAACTTCTCTTTTGTTAGATCAGGCTCAGCTGCTCTGTCAGTTCTTAGTCACAGCTAGTGGAAAAAGCTCATCCTGGTCTCCTTTTCTAAAAATCCCTTATCCCAAATATTCCCTCATGCTTCACTGAGAAAAGTGAAGAAACATATCTTTTCTGAGATATAGTTCTATGCAGATTTAAAAAAATACATTTGCAAACTTTTTTTATGATAATCAATTGATTAACTGCTCAGAAAGACATAGAAATTGTTTATATGGACCTCAACATTGATTTCTTTACATTAAAAAAAAAAACTATCTCTCAACTCTCCCAAAACATACACACTACTGCAGAAAAAAGTAGTACTAGGATCCTTTTCTTTATAAAATGCACTAAGTAAAATAAAACAAACAAGAAACCCATGTTTCTAATATTTATTCCCCTGGACTTCTGTAAATATTTGTGCTATACTTTTACTCTGATAGCCACAGCTCACTACTTTCCTTCCCGAACTGAAATTTTCTTTTTCGTAAAATTCAAAAGGTCATTTTAAGGCTGGGAGTTGAAACTGGAACAAAGACCTTGACAGCAGGCTTTTTTAAAATTTATTTTTAATCTCTTTTAGTCTTTTTTCCACATTTCTTTTGTTCTAAGTCTATTTGCTTAAAAGTTCTGAATCAACTGGGTTAAAACTAGGTAGAGTGGAAGGCCTCTTACCACATCAGATCACGACATAACCGTTTGATGTATTATTGACAATGGCCAGAGAGTTTTCCCTTCCTTTCTCTTCCCATTGCTAGCATCATAGTTTTGACCAATATTGTGTTCCATATCAAATATTGCTTCTACCTGATTGTCAAAACCTTTTTCTCCTTCAGTTTTTCCAAAACATTATTTCATCATATTTTTACTCAGTTTGAGAATTTTCAATGATATCTTTCTGTCTTAGTCTAATCTAGTACTGCTGTAACAGATACCACAAGTAGATGGCTTTAACAAAGAGAAGTTTATTCTCTCACAATCCAATAGGCTAGAAGTCCAGATTCAGGGTGTCAGCTCCAGGGGAAGGCTTTCTCTCTCTGTTGGCTCTGGAGGAGGGTCCTTGTCATCAGTCTTCCCCTGGTCTAGGAGCTTCTCTGCACAGGAACCTCAGGTACGAAGGACACGCTCTGCTCCCGGTGCTGCTTTCTTGGTGGTATGAGGTCTCTCTGCTCGCTTCTCTCTTTTGTATCTCAAGAGATTAGCTTAAGACACTATCTAATTTTACAGATATCAATATAACTGCCACTAATCCATCTCATTACATCATAGTGATAGGATTTACAACACTTAGGGAAATCACATCAGATGACAAAATGGTAGACAATCATACAATGCTGGGAATCATGACCTAGCCAAGTTAACAGATATTTTGGGGGTCACAGTTCAATCCATGACACTTTCCAATTGCCTGCAGCAGGGTAACCTACAAATTCCAGTGCATTTTTCTTAATGCTTCAACATTCTGAAATGTGTTTTTCATATTTCTTCCTGCATGTCTTTGCTCTGGCTATTTACTGTAGCACAAACTTAAGAGCATGAAAGATCTGCATTTGAATTCCTAGTCCTCCATTTACTAGTGGCTCTTGAATGAGTTAACTTCTCTGCAACTCTGATATCTATAAAAATGGAGAAAAAATATTTGTACAAACGTTATGAATTTGCTGTGGGGATTCATAATGCGTGTGAAGTCCTTAGGACAGTGCTTGGGATATAACGAGTTTTCCATAAGTTGCAGCTGCTTCATGTCCTCTAGTCTTCACCCCCCACCAACAACCATGTTTTGAAATCCTACTCATCCTTCACATCAAGTTCATTTCCCACATTCTCCCTGACCTTTTATGTGTTCTCCTATTAGCGCCACTCATTTGGCTCGTACATTGTCATTTCCTGTGTAGAGTATCATCCCCCAGCTAAACCATGTGCTCCTCACAAAGAAAACGTCCTGTCCTTTAACACTGTGTCTTGCACATTTTGTGCTGATTAATAGATTAAAGTGATACTTGTCATAACAATTTATCGGGGTTGTCCAAGCAGAGAATATGAATGGCAGCAGACTACCCAAACAGCTGTTACGGGATGAGCTTAAGTGCAGTGACCACGGGAGGTTTATACAAACTACCTCAGAAAATGGAGCCTAGCCATGGAATGCTGGGAAATTGCCATGTCTGACAGATTACGTTGGTATTCAGGAATCAGAAATGGGTGGCTCATTTTAAACAAAGACTTTGAGTAGATTATGAGGTTAAACAGTAGAACCGTAGATGGAAATAGGCCTCTCAGAAAACAACTGCAGCTGCAAAGGAAAAGGGACGTGTTCATAAGAACTTACTGTGGTAAGGGATGCTGGACACAAATCAGTCTTCAGTCCCACCTGCACCCAAAAGAGTGATAGCGTTAGTAATGTGATCACCCACAAGATTATAATACGTTGCACAACCGTAGCCTATTATGGTCTAAGGGAAAGAAAATGAAGGCCTATAACTGGAGGAGTCTAATTAAAAAATAAATTACACTGTTTGGAATGGTAGTAAAAATATTAAATGCTAGTACATTCCTCCACAATAAAATTAGTTTTACCTTTAAATTCATGTTAATTTTGATAAGAATTCATTTTTTTTGTTCCTCTTGATTATGAAAGAAAATCTTTTGTTTTGTTTCTCTCCTTTTCCATTGTCGGATGAGTAGAGTGATTATTTCTTTAGAAACAGCTTGGTATAGGGGAAGCAATCCTAATGCTCCAATTCAAAGAGAACTGAATTCAAATCATAGCTTTGCCTCTTACTTTGTATTCTTGGGCAAGTAGTTTAACCTTAATAAACCTCACTACTAAGCCTTACTGTTAAGCTTACTAGTAAACTATTTTAAGTATTGTACATACAATATTAAAAATGCCCAGAATACTGCCAAACCCATATTAGGCACTCAAGAAATCAGCTATTATTATAATATGTGGTTCCATAAGAAATTAGCTAATTTTCCAGCCAGTCATATTGGTAAAAAGGCTGGCACAAGTTATAGTCCACTGTAATTATCATAAGAACCACACAGTTTTCTAAATAAGAGTAGACAAGTTTGTTGGATCAAATCAATTATTTGTTAAACACTTATCAGATTCGGCATGAAACATTTGACTAAGTGTATCAAGCAGACAGAAGGGTAGAATCTAAATTAAGGAATAACTATGTTTTGTAGTTTGTTTTTACCATACAAGAATTCAGAGGAGAGGCAAATAAGCTACTTTCTGTCTTCAAGATTGTTGTTAGGTGCCACTGAGTCGGTTCCAACTCATAACAACCCTATGTACAACAGAACCAAACACTGCCCGGTCCTGCACCATCCTCACAATCATTGCTATGTTTGAGCCTATTGTTGCAGCCACTGTGTCAATCCATCTCATTGAGGGTCTTCCTCTTTTTCGATGACCCTCTCCTTTACCAAGCATGATGTCCTTCTCCAGGTTCTGGTCCCTTCTAATAACAAGTCCATAGTTTGTGAGATGAAGTCTCGCCATCTTCACTTGTAAGGAGAATTCTAGCTGTACTTCTTCTGACAGTCAACCGTATATTCAGTATTCTTTGCCAACACCATAATTCAAAGCAGTCAATTCTTCTTTGGTCTTCCTTATTCACTGTTCAACTTTCACATGCATATGTGGCAATTGAAAATGCCATGGCTTGGGTCAGGTGCACCTTAATCTTCAAAATGACATCTTTATTTTTTAACACTTTAAAGAGATCTTTTGCAGCAGATTTGCCCAATGCAATGCATCATTTGATTTCTTGACTGTTGCTTCCATGGGTGTTGATTGTGGATCCAAGTAAAATGAAATCCTTGACAACTTCAATCTTTTCTCCATTTATCATGATGTTGATTATTGGTCCAGTTGTGAGGGTTTTTGTTTTATACCCAGGTGTAATCCACACTGAAGGCTGTAGTCTTTCATCTTCATCAGTAAATGCTTCAAGTCCTCTTCACTTTCAGCAAGCAAGGTTGTGTCACCTGCATATCTCAGGTTGTTAATGAGCCTTCCTCCAATCCTGATGCCATGTTCTTTATCATATAGTCGAGCTTCTCAGATTATTTGCACAACATATAGATTGAATAAGTATGGTAAAAGTATACAACCCTGACTCACACCTTTCCTGACTTTAAAACACACAGTATTCCCTTGTTCTGTTCAAACAACTGCCTCTTGGTCTGTGTACAGGTTCCGCATGAGCACAATAAAGTTCTTCGCAATGTAATCCATAATTTGTTATGATCCACACAGTCGAATGCCTTTGCATAGTCAATAAAACACGGGGTAAACATCTTTCTGTTATTCTTTCCTTTCAGCGAAGATCCATTGGACATACTCAAGGTTGTACTTTGGCCCTCATGGACTTGTTTTAATTTTCTTCAGCTTCAACGTGGACTTGCATATGAGCAATTGATGGTCTGTTCTGCAGTTGGCCCTTGGCCTTGTTCTGACTAATGATATGGAGCTTCTCCATCATCTCTTTCAACAGATGTAGTCAATTTGATTCCTGTGTGTTCCATCTGGTGAGGTCCACAGGTATAGTCCTCTGCACTCTTGTGCAAATAAGCTTCTTTCTCTCTTCGAGATTAGGTGAGAATAACCCAATTTGAGGGATCAAGATCTAATTGTCTAATAAATGAATCCTTCTATGAGTTCTGAATTCTTTGTTAGTTCAAGACTGACAAGTAGAACTGGAATGAGTAGACCGAGAAAAGAGAAAAATAAAGAGTAAGAGACTGAGATAAAATACCAAGTAGTTCTAAGTAGGATCTGACCCACAGAGCTTAATTTTGTAAGTCATATTTTATTTATCTGAGAGAATATCAGAAAATTAAAAATCAATGAATCTTAGAACAAATACTAATCTTGGGTTCTCTTATATTCCTTCAGAGATTTGTTTTGTTACTATTAGAAATCTTTGGTTGCGAATAACAGAAACCAATGTGTTAACTTCAACAAACCAAAGGAGAATTTATCGTAAGGATGCAAGAGGTGTTTCACAGGGCAAGAATGAAGCCAGGAAGGGAATGGAGAATCCTTGAGTATCCCTTAGGATCTCAAGGGCAATGAATGCTCTATATGTCTTGCTCTCTCGCTGTCTCGCTACCACTCTCTCTAGTTCTCTCTCTCTCTCTCGTTCTCTCTCGCTCTTGCTCTCATTGTCTCTCTGCTGTCTGCTTCTTTCTGTAGGTCATCATCATCCTTGATCTGGCAGATCATCTCTCTCAATTACTCAGTCCATTAGTGGAAGATGGCCATGCCATGGCACCAGATTTTGCATCTTACAAGAGGTCAGCCCTTACTGCAGTTGGAATCTTTCATACCCAGTTCCAAAATCCAGAGAAGGAACTTCAATTTGCCAAAATATTTACTGCATATAGTGAACAACTTTGTATATTTGGGAAGTAGAATCAAATGACAATGAAGCAGTAAATGCTGATGACACTGTCTTGTAAAGAGGCATTCATTTTCAGACATGCTACTCATGTTCCAAACCAGATACTCATTGAGATCTCACCAAGGTTATTGTTGTATGTGAAGCAAAGGTTCCAATGGATAATACCTTTTTTTTTTTTTTAATTGAGCACACATTGCCAGATACTTGTTTAAGGCAACTTAGTGAAGATATTGATGTCTTCTTTTTTATATCAAAAAGCATTCTGATTAAAGTTAGAGGTAAGGAATAGAAAATGAAGATGCATAGAAGGTGTATTTGAGCAACTTCTACATGTCCAGCCCTGCCTTTCATTCTTTTTTAAGTATCTATGTTCCCCTGCACAACCCTCCAGGCTTAATAGCCACATACCATCTAGATGTGAACACAGTGTTGGGTAAAACCCTGAGAGTGATAACATGCATGATTATTTTCTAGCTTAAAAAAAAAAAAAATCAAACAGCTGTTTCTAGGAAGGATTTTTTTTTCTAACTCAGGAATATGTGTAGACACTCCATTCCCTTTTTAGCTTTCTAGTTATTTTGAGTGACTGTCAAAAATCCATATTTAAAGATATGTCTATTAGATATAAACGTGGCTGTAAGTGCTGGAGTTAACTTTATAGCTTTTGTCACATTGATTTGGTGAGATCAGAGGCTGGAGAAATTTAGTAAGAAGAATTAGATAATTCTTTTTAAAAAAAACTACAAATTACTAGAAGAAACTTTCGGGTTTTAAATGATAAGTTTGATCTACAACTCTTCAATTAATAGGAAGAACCCCCTCCACCCTTAAAAAGAAAAGAAAGAAATGGACCTGGAGACATACTATAATCCTTTATTTCATTTAAATTCCCTTAATAATAATGTTTAGCAACCAAAAAGCCATTCATTGTTCTAACACTCCATTGACCTAGAAATATTGCTGACATTAAATAGTGCAAAAATAGAATGTTCTCTTCCATTTTTGATGGGGTAGATTGTGGTATTATTCAGGTTTTTGTCTAATTCTTAGTTCTGTGCTAGTTTTCCATCTAACTTTAAAGGTTCTTGATCTGTACTCCTTAATCGTTGGTTGTTAGACACATAAATATGGTTTGTGATCAGTGGGGTTTGCATCACTCTGTATAGAGACGTCTGTGGTTGAAGTCTTCCTCTATCAAAGAATGCTCGCACGTCACTGAATGTTTCATCATTTTTATTTTAGAATTATGGATGAATAAGTGAACAGAAATTTATAATTCATCCAAGGTTACCCAGCAAGGAAGAGATAGGAGCAGACTGAGCTAGACTTCTGAGGTTGTGACTCCATGTGGTAACTTCATTGTACCACAAAACTGGATAGATACACTTGCCTGCTGATAAATAATGAATATCAGAATTAAGAAATAATTTGTAGCTTGATCTGATTGCAGGGCAGCAATTCCTTCTCAAACGTAAATTTATAAGGATTATGGATATTTCTGCTGCTTTACAGGAGTAACAGAGATCTACTAAAACCTTGTGTGGGAGGCAAGCCTAGGTTGTGGAGAATGAAAATTTAACTTAAAAAAATACAGTGAAGAAGATGAAGAAGAGGAAGGAAAAAGAAAATAAGAAGAGTTTTATGATCAAAGAACATTTTCTTCATAAAGACTGGCCATTTTAAAAGTTTCATCATAGCAGTTTTCAGCCACAAAGATTTCTGCCCAAAGGTAAAGGAAGATTAACCAAGTATGACCAACAGTTCAGCCAGCAACTCAGATTAAAAGAGAAAGGAATAAATTACAGGCTTCATAAATGCTTTCAGTATGTCAAGGTCAGATAAGGGCAAAGGTTTGAATAGAAATGATTCTAGAAGTCTGTGTATAGTTATGATACTGTGTGATTAGAGCAAAAATGAGGCCACCTACTCTATTTTGCACATGACAGCTCATGTTCTGATTAAACTGCAAAGTCCCCAGATGATTCAGTGAATAAATCCAAAGCCAATGTAAAATCAAGGCTGAGAAGCAACTGTAGCTGTGTGTTTCCCTTTGTATCCGTAGCATTTACACCTGTCTGCCTTGCTTGAGTTTGGAAGTGATAAGACAATGGCAATGGCAATGATGGTGATCCTAATCTTCTCCTTCTAATGACCATCAGTGGCTAGGGATGGGGAAAGAGCAGGAAAGGCTGCTTCAGATTTGTCTTACCTAAACTCATTTTCCTCTATGGCTCCAAAGATGTGTAGTCCTAACCCAGCATTCTTACTCTTCCCTGAACAATTCAAGGTTGTTCCTGCCTTTGTTCTTTGCACTTGGTACTCCCACTGCCTGAGATGTTCTTTCTCAAGCACAGTGTCTGGCTGGCTCCCTTCAGTCCTTCAGGTCTTTGCTCAAATGTCGCCTCCCAGAGAAGCCTTCTCAGACCACAGTATCTAAAATAGATGACCCACCCACCTGCTCTCCTCACCCTTCTCCTCACTTCTTCTCATGCTTTAGCTTTCTTCTTAGCAATTACCACTACCTGAGTCATATATTTATCTACTAACTATCTGTCTCTCCCACTAGAATAAAAATTTTACAAAGGCAAGGATCTTGAATGTCTTCTTCACCTCTGTATTCCAGAGCCTAGAACCGAGCCTGACACACAAGAAGTATCTGCCAAATAAATGAATGGGACCTGTGCCCTTTGGAGAAATAAAAGCATCTGCTAAGAGCCTCCTGCAAAGAACACACTGTATTCAAAATAAAACATACAGTGCAATACTAACCCTAATCTGAACATCTATTATTGAGAGTTCAGCATGGATGAATTACATCGTTTCATAAAATATTGTGGACTGGATAAGTGAAGAAAAATAAGAAAAACAAAATAGAAGAGCAGGAAATAGCACTGGAGACGTTAGTTCCACCAAAAGATAAATTAATAAATAAAAAGGTAACTATTAAGGAAAAAAAAGGAAAAACATCAGTGGAAATTAAAGAAAGAAATGAGAAAGCTCTGAGTAGCAAATGGGGCTTTCCAGCCAAACCTGTTCTCACAATGAAAATTCACCGCTATCATTCCATCAGATCAAGTCCTGTTAAATGGTGGGCCCTCTTTCCTATTTATCAGTGTGACCCCCTTTGATTTGTCTCATGATTGAGTGTTCAGATATACTGAGTGGAAGCAAAACGGTTTTAGGAAATAATTCTTGAAGTCAAACTTCTTAACCTTTGGTTTAGAAAGCAGCTTTACACATAAAGTGACATTTTCATGCTGTCATTCTGATGTTTCCCCATTTCCATTTTCCAAAAGGATCTTTTTTTGCTTTCTGTATTATTTCTCCCCCCTTCTTCCCTCAATTCCTCTCTCTCTCCAATTCTATCAAATCAACAGTTTAGAGTCCCCCATTTCCCTTACCCATTCCAGGATGAGGGTACATCAACTTTCACTGAGCTTTCTGTGTGCTAACTTTTGAGGGATCTTGGGACAGGATCAATGAAAAGCAGTAAGAAAACTTTATAGCTGCTGTGAGTGTGTGTGGGGGGG
>NW_004443949.1:3356819-3371033 GCF_000243295.1 Trichechus manatus latirostris | reverse complement strand
GGTGGTCTGGAGTTTTGTGGGCCTGGAGGGAGGGCAGAGAGAAAGAGAGCTGGATTGAAGGAGAGATCTAAAAGAGTATTTCTATCACCTCTAGGTAATAAACGGAATATTTTCATCCCTAGTTCATAATTTCTGGCCCTGAACCTGGATTGGTCTCATTGGCTAATTTAGAGTGGTGGTTCCAAATAGCCAAGCTGATGGAAGATGTAAGATACTCTAAAGTCTTAGAATATACATGAAGCTTCAGGAGAAGGAGGAGAGTTCAGTCTCCCAAAGGCCTTGCCTTCCACTTTAATTCAGTCAACCATTAAACAGTTCACTTACCCTGACAGAATCAGTAAATTTTAATGAATAATTCAGAAGTTTCCATTTGTTTTTAGGTAAGATAAGGTTGGTTTCACAGAGAGTATGCGGGCCTTAAGGGTTCCCCACAGGACTACGTATCAGAGCTCCCATAACCAAAAACAACGTATAAATTTCCTGCTCCTCTAGTTCAGCATTGTGCAGGGTCCTAAAACCCTGTATGTGCTCAGCCATGACCTTCTTAGAAAGCAGAATTCAATCCTGTCTCTGCAGGGTGATTTAGCAGAGAGTGTGAAGATGCCCCATTTCTAACTCAAATGTCTTTTAAATTTTTAATGGAAGGTATAAGAAAAGGTAGATGAAAAGCTTAACTTTTATGCAAAGAGGGGCTTGAAGGAGTTCAGCTACAAGGTCCTACATGGGTTCCTTCTATAGCCCAGCCTCAAGAAAATCCATGATGCTGAAAGGATCTGACGAGAATTATTTGGCATGTATCAGCTAGACCTAATTAAAAGCCCCAGGCTGGATGACCACACCTTCAGAAAATAAAAGCACCGACCAAGAGATTTCAGCACACACACAGAGAATCACAGAGACATGATGCACGGTATTGACGTATGAACAGAGTACAGTAGCATCTTAGAAGCTAAACTCTGCCTGCAGATGGAGATGTCGGGAAGGCCCACGACTGATGGGCATTTCCGTTCTTGTTTTTTAATTCTTGTTCTTGATAGTGAATTAGTTAAAACATGATTAAAAGCCTATTTTAAATGTTTCAGTAATCCACAGGCAGTCCTGCCTTTGCTCTGTGGAAGAGGCCAAAGAGAAACAAAAACCAACCCTGTAGCCATCGAGTCGATTCCAACACATAGCAACCCTATAGGACAGAGTAGAACTTCCGCATAGGGTTTCCAAGGCTGTAAATCTTTACAGAAGCAGACTGCCATGTCTTTCTCCCTCAGAACAGCTGGTGGATTCCAACCTAGACCTTTCGGCTAGCAGCTGAGTGCTTAACCACTGCACCACCAGGGCTCCTTTGGAAGGACCCGGGGTAGGGGGAGAACTCTATCTGAAAATGACCTCTATTGAAAGTACTTTGATCTTGCTTCCATTAAGCAGTAGCCTTTGGCATCTGTATGGCCAATGTGGCACAGAGCCACTTTACCTAAGGGAGAATGTTGAAGATTAGCTCTGTACGAAATACAGCAAGAGCATTTAAACTCCCTTTAAACTCCTGCACAATTCAAAAACAGCTTCTCTGTCACAATGTTGTCCTTTCCTCTAGTATTTTTGGAAGTCCACCTTCACATTGATTCTGAGCCATTTTCCCTCCTAACATTTGCTTTTCTTCTGGAAATGGATGCTCCAATTTCTGTCACGGAAGGAAGGTTTCTAGTTTCTCCTCTTTAGCAAAATCTCCTGTCAAGATTGAATGACTGTGCATTTTGTCCAGCTTCTAAGTGTGCCTTTTCTTCTTTCTTCCCCTTTTTTTGGGGGGCGGGGGAAGTTGGTAGGGATATTATCTTCACACTGATAAAGGAGACTGATGGCAGCTACCTCTGGTCATTCAGAATGAGATGTGATTCAGGGTTCAACGTATTTGCCATATTGAAGATTTGGCCTGAGGACCATTCCCTGAAAGGAAACAAAGATCTAATTGTTGGCTGACTGGGCTTACTTTACTTTTCGGCTTTCTGTTTTAGCCTCACCACACTTTCCATTCTTAGATTGTCCTCTCCGTTCTGTGAACATCAGTTGGCTTCACTATTCACCTTTGCACTTAATTTCTGATTTTTTTTTCTTTTTTAATTGACCTATATTGTAAGTATATGCTTCATCTTCCTAGTCAGATTCTAAACTCCCGAAGAACAGAAACTATATTGCTCTTTTATGTCTTTTATTGTTTACAAAATCCAAGGTATTCAGGAAGTCTTATTGAGTTAATTAAAGATCCAAATTCATTTTAAAATTTCTCATAGGCCTTACTCCCAAATAAAGCTCTGACTCCTGCCTTATTCGAATGTCATTCTACCACATCGGCTAACTAGGAGCAGGCCTTTCCTTTATTAATTCTTCTTAACTAATAAGCAGCGAGAGGAGTAAAGATGACCAGAGAGGACGGAGTGAATGGGAAGTAAATGAGTAAACCCTGGAAAGGCTGGAAAAACTCAGATAAGAAAAAGAAAATGAAGGGCTGAAAGAATCCATGCCATTAGAGGAGAAAATCAGCTGTGTCTACCTTCTCTCCAGCCATGTGTTAGTAAATTCAGGGATTTAAAATTGTGCAAGACCCTTTTGAACCACAGGAGCTTAGATCTCCTAAGCTTAATTTACAGCCTTGTTTTTCTTAATGAGTATTTCCACGTAAGCATCTTATTGACCTTTCAAACTCAGCACATCACAAACTGAAATAATCTTCCCTCTCAAAGCCACCCCTTTTCAGACATTGTTAAAAGTACTATCTATTCTTCTAGCTGGAGCCCCTGGGTGGTGCAAAGGGTTAATGCTCTCAACTGCTAATGAAAAGGCTGGCAGTTTGAGTCCACCCAGAGGCACTGTGGAAGAAAGACCTGGTGATCGACTTCTAAAAAATCAGCCCTTGAAAACTCTGTGGAGCACGATTGTACTGTGACACAAACATGGGGTTACCATGAGTCAGAATCAACTCAGCGGCAACTATTTTTTTGGTATTCTCTAGCCACCTAAGCTTTAAACCTTGGAATTCTCTTGGGCATTTCTCTCTTCTCTTCCGTTTGCTTTCCCTGCTAAATTAACCAAACTCATTTATTGAGTTTCAGCCCTTATGTCACTAAAATTTTCTATATATTATCTTGTTTAATTTTCACGAGGGCCCTATGTTATACATGTTTAATACCTCCAGTGTAGGTATGAAACTCTACCAGAGTATCTCTGCAGCTATAAACTTATCCAAAGCACGTATGAGAGAATAAATAGCGTAGCTCACTGCCAAAGGCTATGCTAGCTATCCTTTCCCTAAAAAACAAAACAGAACAAAAAAAACCCATTGCCGTCGAGTCAATTCCGACTCATAGAGATCCTAAAGGACAGAGTAGAACTGCTCCATAGGGTTTCCAAGGCTGTAATCTTTAAGGAAGCAGACTGCCACATCTTTCTCCCATCCAGCAGCAGGTGGGTTCCAACCACCAACCTTTCTGTTAGCAGTCGAATACTTAACCACTGTGCCACAAGGGTTCCTCATCCTTTCCCCAGTAGACTTCAAAATTCGTTACACAGTCACCGCCTTGGTAGGCCCCCTAGAGCATTTACCAAACCATGTTTTGGCAGTATGTTATCATCCAGCATTGAAGGGTAGAAGAAACAATGCTACAAAATTCACTATTTGATTCGCTATTAATAAAGACATCATTTATTTTCTTAAAAGTGGCAGTGCCCCATAGGAGAAATTTCTCCATGACTCAGTACCAGCAATAGGTGTATTCTGAGCAACTAGTTCCATTTTTTTTTTTTTTATTGATACTGTAAACCATATAGTTAATATTGTCTCCTTCTTTTTTCTTCTTTTCTTTCCCCAGTTTTTTTTCCTTGCCGGTCGAAAGCTCAGACCAAGTCTGTGACCCAAATCTAACAATTGGACTGAGCCTACACTGTGCACCTTTTCAATTTCCTTGACCACTTTCTTCTTACTTTCTCTTAGCCGACTCCCTCCCCACTTAAGCCACGTCACCCTTTTTTTTGGAACTTGAATGCAATGCCACACTGTACCATGGGATTTAGCTTCCTGAAAAGAGACCAAAGGTAACTTGGAGGTTCAGGGGAGTGAGCTCCCCATTTGTGAGCCAGAACATAGGAGTCAGTAGGGAGCTAGGGAAATGATGCTCTCTCCTTTCTCTCTGCAGTGGGAGATTCCAAAGTCTATTTCCTTCTTGGGGCCCTTCTCTAGATGCCTCACTGAGAGCGGGCAAGAATGCCTTCTGAGACACCTGCTCAGGTTCTCTGTGGCTCACTCTGAAACAGCAGCCAGTGTTCAGATGATCTTGTCTCATTGCTTTTTCCTCAGGCTCGTTGCTTCAGGCTTATATCTCCAAAGTAAATTTTTAGCACTTTGATCCATGGCTCAGGCTCTGCTTTCTCTCAGCCTCTATTTTTCTCAAGGACTAGGGCTACGACAACTGTAAAAGCCTTTGTTACGGGCATAAAGCATAGTTCTCTTTGTTGTCTGTTGGTTGGCCAGTTGGTTTTCAGGCTGGTGACCATGGTTTTTGATCACTGAACTGAGGTCTACATTTCCAAGATTTTGTATTTGGCAGAAACTTTTCCTTTTGATGTCTTTTTTTAACAGAAAAGCCAAGACTAAGTATAATTTCAGTGTTATCCCCCACACTCCAGCATTTTGACCCCTTATTTCTAGTTGGAACTGCAGGAATGTCAAAAAGCACAAAAGAGCAACTGACTGTAGCCTGCTGTTAATATAGTTGAAATAACTTGTCAGACTTCTCCACTGAAAGCAGATTTTTTTTTCCTTGTTGGCAGAAAACTCGAAGAAGTGCCATAATATCAGAAATAAGCTGTGAAATGCACTTTAAGTTAATGTGAAAGTGAGTTGTTCTGTTGACCCGGCCTTCTGAAAGGCAAGCAGTGTTGTCTTTTGAAGGATAATAAAACTGTGATGAGGATTTCTTTGTGGCAAGGATGGGGGTGGGGGTGGGGGTTGCGTGTTCTCTTTTTATTATTTATTATTTTGCTGCAAAATAAAAGAGACAGTTCTCTGAGACCTGAGCTGGTAACCAATCCTAAAACAAAACATCAGCAATTTTGGATGGTACTTCAATCTTAACTACTCTAACTTAAGCCAGCTTCAGGGTTTTATGGGTATCATAAGCCTACTTTTTTCCTCAAATGTGGTTTTACTTGTAGTTTTTCTAATTATTTTGGCATTTTATAACAAGTTAACAAGACAGCTCTTTAATAACTAAATTTATGTGCTTGACATGACACAGGTTTTATTTTTACCCCAGCCGACTTCTTTTGGCCAAAGCAGAATACCGCTAGTGTACTGTACTGATTCTTCCTCCTGAAGACAATTTTAATTTTATTACTTTTTTTTCTTTTTTAAGATACAAAAACAAGTCATGGCAGGGGAATAATCAGCTCATTTTAAAGTTAGGCCAATTTTTCTTCTTACTTCTCATTTACTTTGATGAAAAATCAGTCAGAAATAGAAAATAATATTAGGAAATATCCAGAAAGCAACATAGAGGCAGAACAGAGGGGAGAAACCCAGCATCTTTTTCAAGTTTCAGACCCTACCACAGGAAAAAATATTGCATAGGGTCTAGTCTAATGAATAAAAACCTTTTGGATGCACCATGGAATCTAAGTTGCGACCGTTGAAGAGGATTCACCTCGGGCCTGCCTCCCAGGGTTCCATCTGGAAGGAGCATGGAGATTAACGAAGAAATGGATGATGAGGTGCTCTGGTCCACCCTGAGGGTATTTAGAAGAAAGCAACCCTGGGAGTATTGTTGAGACTCCTCCCAGGCCCCTGAAATTAGAATTTGCTGCAGACATACACAGTGTTATGGATCGGATTGTGTTCCCCCAAAATATATATTGTAGTCCTAACACCTGTACCGGTGAATGTGACCCTATTTGGAAATGAAAGTTTTCTTTCGTTATGTTAATGAGGTTATACTGGAGTAAGGTTGGTCTTACACTTAATCATTTCTGAAAGGTGTCTTATAAAGGGAAGTACAGAAACAAAGAAACACACACACAGGCATAAGGAGCCATGTAAAGATGGCGTCAGATGCATCTACAAGCACAGCAATGCCGAAGATTGCCTGCAGCTACTAGAAGGTGAATTAGACAAAGAAGGCCTTTCCCCTAGAGCAAACCCTCTGAATTCAGACTTGAAGCCTCCAGAACTGTGAGACAATAAATTCATGTTCTTAAAAGTCACCCATTAGTGATATCTGTTTGTTATGGCGGCACTAGGTAACTAAGATACACACTGAAGCCATGGAAAGTTGTGGTTAGGAACATGGCTTTGGGATGAAGGCCTGTGTATGATCCCAGCCATATCAGCTCTGCACCCCAGGGCAAGTCATGTCATAATCTTCCAGAGTCTCACTTCCCTTAGCTGTTAAAAAAACAAAAATATTCACATCTATCTCATAAGATGATTGAGAATCAATGAGATAATCTTTACATATCTGTTAGGCTAGAATACTTTCATGGTACGAGACGGATTTTTTTCTGTCTTGTTTTTATCAGTGTATTTTTAACACCTAACACATAGCAGGCCCTCCAGATTTTTTAATCAAATGAGGAAAAAGGACTTAAAGCTACTGTTGACTGGACTATATGCCAGGCAATCTTCTATTATCTTTGGTGCTATTAAAGCAGTATTTTCTTCAGGATTTGATTGGTTCCTTGGGAATGATCAAAGACGGCAGTTTTTAAGTTCCTTTTCTACACAGATCTCTCAAGGTTACTGCAGGCTATTAAAAGAAGGTGAAATAGCAATGGCTCAGCCCTCTTTATTCTTCTCATCACCAGAAAGTGCCTTCACTGAGGTTTTGCACTAGAGCTAGTTGATAAGGGAGTCCCACTGCTAAAACAGTTTAGGGCTTCACCCTACCTAATTGTCCTCCCAGAAACAATGCCTTCATTTCATGGGTCTCTGTAGTGTCCACCGCTGTCCAAAGGCCCAAGAAGTAACACAACTGACCTGTGGAGAGCCTGGACACTGTCTTCATTTGTCCGACCAAGCAGAACCTCACATTATGTATTTGTGTTACCAAGCTCTCCAGTGAGATAGTCTTCCAACTGCTCCAAGTTATAATCTGCTCCCTGGCAATTAGTAAAATAGAGTTTGGCTTGGGAAATCATGAATCCTATGTCCTTAGCCGCCTGTTATTGAGTAAGGATGGAATTAGGTACTTCTATAGCAACTGGAGTCCTGGTGGCACAGTGGTTAAAAAGATTGGCAGTTTGAATTCACCAGTCCGCTGCTTGGAAACCCTATGGGACAGTTCTACTCTGTTCTATAGGGTCACTATTTGTTGGAATCAACTCAACAGCATCAGGTTTATAGCAACTCTGAAGGAGCCCTGGTGGCACAGTGGTGAAATGCTCAACTGCTAACCAAAAGGTTGGTAGTTTGAACCCACCAGCTGCTCCGCAGGAGAAAGATAGGACAGTGTGCTCCCATAAAGATTACAGCCTTGGAAATCTTATGAGGCAATTCAACTCTATCCTATAAGGTCACTATGAGTTGGAATCAACTCGAAGGCAACAGGTTTATAGCAACTCTGCAGTCCCTGGGTGGTGCAAACAGTTAACATGCTTGACTGCTAACCAAAAGGTTGGAGGTTGGAGTCTGCCCAGAGGCACCTCAGAGGAAAGGCCTGGCGACCTACTTCCAAAAATTCAGCTGTCGAAAACCCTATGGAACATAGTTCTCTTCTGACACACATGGGGTCACCATGAGTCAGAAGTGATCTGATGGTAACTGGTAATCTGGTATGACAACTCTAGCCAAGTACCTTTTCAATCTGTGTGAAAACCACTGCTTCTGTGGCACTGCTGACAGTTTATTCCATAAATTATTAGATAGTTTGCTAATGTATGTGTTATCACATTATAGGTTTCCCCCACTATCCAAAAGTAGAGTGTTCCTAGGAAATCTTCCGTAAGTCGAAATGGCATAAAGCGAAGAAGCAATCACCATTAATTTATACGGGAAAAAATTTTGAGTGTTCCCAGACTAAAAAAATAACCTATCAAATCATACCAAGTAAAACATAAACCTCTAAGATAACACTAACATAGTAAAAGCAGGAATGATATGATAAATACACAGCCTATGTAAAGTAGAAATAATGTACATGCAGTGTAGTGTCACTTCCCAGAATTGGGAAGACAGCGAGCGCACTGGAAGGCTGAGAGGTGGTGGTGATGATGGTGGTCCTGGTAGCCTAGCTGGCAATGGCACATGGGGCTGGGTTGAAGGACCAGGGTTCGAATCCCACAGAAGAGTGGGATTTATATTAACTGTGGGTGCTGAGGGATGAGTCTTACAGTCGGAGAAATGGAATCTCGCGATGCATGGTGCATTTCTTAGTCACCAAGTATTTGGACGTGGCTGAGTCGTTCAATAAAGGTGGAGGAGTTTGAAAGGAGGAGCTTGGTCAAGCCGCTTATGTAAAATGGGCGGTGAACACGTTGAGTAGACGCTTTATCTAGTGTCTTGCTTGCTCGGGACGAGTGAGAGCAGGTGTGGCTCTCCTGCTGAACGTTTTTTTTCTTTTGCAAAAGTGAAAATTCTCTTCGGATTTCTTTCTGTTAGTGAAAACATGTACTAATGTCGGTCTTTCGTAAAAGCAAAGTGGCGTAAAGCAAACTTTTGAAAAGCAGAGTATACCTGAGCATCTCCTCCCTACGTCCCTTGTAAAAGGTAAAAAGTTTTCCCTGGCTTCCCTCAGTTCATAAAAATACAAAACACAACAGAGTTATCAGACGTTTGTTTGAAGGAGAGGACACTAGAATATCAGGGGCCAGGCCTCAGAGAGGAAGCGTTAATGAATGTTTGAATATTGAACTTGGGTTGAGAAATGATGGCCAAACAATCTGGAGTTATATGTTGTCCTTATTTTGCATTGGGCACATCTGCTGCAAAAGACCTCTTTAAAGAGTTCAGAAACAAAGAAGTCTCTTTAAAGACTCAGGTGCACCAGACACAAGCCATGGTGTTTTCAGTCACCTCATATGCATGCAAAAGATGGGCAGTGAATAAGGAAGACTGAAAAAGAATTGACGCCTTTGAGTAACAGCGTCTCTGAAGAATACTGAATATACCATGGACTGCCAAAAGAGCGAACAAATCTGTCTTGGAAAAAGTACAGCCAGAATGCTCCTTAGAAGCAAAGATGGCGAGACTTTGTCTCACATATTTTGGACATGTTATCAGCATAGACCAGTTCTTGGAGAAGGACATCATGCTTGGTAAAGTGGAGGGTCAGCAAAAACGAAGAAGACCTTCAATGAGATGGACTGACACAGTGGCTACAGCAGTGAGCTCAAGGATAACATGAGGATGGCACAGGACCCGGCAGTGTTTCCTTCTTTTGTACATAAGGTCACTATGAGTCAAAACCGACTCCACGGCACTTAACAACAGCAAATGTTAGTAATCCTTTGTCGGTTTGACTATATAGCATTCAGTTATGTTCCTTCTAGTTTGTGCTTTTCATATTTAAATTTTGTTTTCCATAGCCGCAGTAGAGGAATAGAAATAGAAGACCAAAAGTAGATTATTATCTGCTGTCAGTGACTTGGGCTCTTTTCCTGCTGTGTGGAGACATGCTAAAAGACCCCTAGCCTAGAAATGCATCCATTCCGACATGCCCTTCATTTTTTTCTCTCCTCTCTTTTCCTTTCCCAACATTTCTGCCCTCTCTCACCTCTCTCTGCAGATTTCACAATCCACTTTCTCCCATAATCATCTACAGTAACTGCTCCCTCATGGTCCATGGTAACCTCCTACTAATCAATCTGCTGACCTTTTCTCAGCCTTTATCCTCCTTGGCCCTTCCATAGCTTTAAACTTCCCCTAATTTCTTCAAATTGAACTTTGCTTAGCTGTTACGATGCGGCGATATCTTGGTTCTGCAGCAACCACTATGATTATTCTTTCTCTGTCTTTTACTTGTTTCTCTTCTATTTTCTTGCCCTCAAAAATAAGAGCATTCCTCAAGGGCATATTCCCTATTTTCTTCTTTCTTTCCCTCCATAGTCTCGTCTGGTTTCTGTAACTTTAACTACCATCTCCATATAAATGACTCTCACCTTCCTGAAATTGTTTCTTCATCTCTAACCTCACTTTTTAGCTTCATTGTAGTATTCTGAATTGCATGATAGAAATGTCTACTTGAAGCTCTAGCTAATATCTCAAGTTTAACAAGTCCAGACCTGAACTCATTATATTTCCCCTACTCTGCTCTTCATTCTGAATTCATATTTCTTTTAATGGGTCTACCATTCTCCCAGAAGTCTAAGTCCACAGCCTTGAATCACCTCTGATTGAATTAACTCTTCTTTTTGGGTTTGGGTTTGGTTTCACACTCTGTACATAATCCATTGTCATTCTGACATCTTTCCTGCAGTCTCACTTATTAATCATCCTCTTTCCAGAGCCATCCCCTTAACTCAAGCTCCCATCATCTAACTTGTCCCCCATATCCATTTTCTCTGCCTTCCAATTCATTCTGTCCACTGATACCCAGATTAATCTTCCTTGGCACCAACTTGCTTGTAGCATTTCCTTGCTCTGAAAACTTCGAGAATTCTTTCTTGTCCCCTAACGAAGTAGAAATTCTTTCATTAGTCTTAAGGCCCTCCATGTTCTGGAGCCAACCTACAGTTATGATCTTTAACTACCAGTAGTTTCCTAAGCTACCCTAAACTGCAAGTAAACTAGGCTGTAAGTTATTCTCCATCCATACTCTGCTTTTTCCTAGCCCTGAGCCTCCATTCACTCAGTTACCTCTATCCATCCTTCCAGAAAGCATTAACCTGCCACCTGTCCTCACTCAAAAAAAAGAAGGAAAGATTTTTTCACTCTACTTATATGATGCTAAGTGGCTAAGGAAAAAAAAAAAAATCTTCCTGATTGGATATAAAAATCCTCAGTAAATATTTGTTACGTAGAAGTCAAATGAATCAAAGTAAGAAAATATTTTAAGATTTCCATATGGAATCACATCACAGAGAGTGAGAAAAGTAAATAAAAAGGGATAAATAAAGAGGTAGGGGGAAAGAAGAGTTTTAACTTTTACTTGATGCGTGTAAAGCTTCATGCTTAGTGTCTTGGCTCAATAAATAAATGTCCCCTTGACTCTATTTACCTGTTAGGTAGAGTGACATAGAGGAGCCTTACACTCTCTCTAGCACTTGTAGGGTATGACAATAAACCTTTATGCTGCCTTGATAATAATGTAAAAAAAAAAGCATTCAAATAATCATATGAGCAAGCTGCTCTGTTGTTAAATTTGGTGCTTCAGGACTTATAACTATGTGAGAAAAGGGCAGTTGTCCGTGGCTGACTTAGACAACGTTACCGCGTCTACATCAGGGTTTCTCAACCTCGGCACTTTGCCATTTCCTGCTGGATAACTCCTTGTTATGGGATTGTAGGATGTTTGCACCGTAAGATATTAAGCAGCAACCCTGGCCTCTTCCCACTAGATCCCGGTAGCATCCTCTCTCCCTCCCAAAGTTGTGTCAAGCAACAACGTCTCCAGATATTCCAAATATCTTCTGGGTGGCAAATCTAAATTTAAATGAAGATACATGTGGTTTAAATGCATAGAATTCCCCAAAGCACTGAGCATGGCCCTGGGCACACATTTTCCCAAGGAAAAGCAATTAGATTCCTTTTTAGGTCTTGATTCCAAAACCCCTCTTGTTTACGTTCCTTTGGGCTGAGCTTCTAATCAGTTTGTACTCTGTAAGACTATGCGTAATTCTCTAACATCCATAATAACTGACAGCTATGAAACAGACGGCTCACAGGCACCACTGAAAACTACCTCTTATGATGAATAAACAAATATAGACGGGCCCAACTGTCCAAAGTGTGATAACTCTTGACTGAGGTCTCATGAACAATTTCAATCATAAACATCCTCTCGTTATGACAGATCAGACAGATTCAAAGAAGAAAAAAAAAAGACATCATGCTGAAAGGCATTCTTGCACTAAAACCAGTTTTCCTTTTAAACAACCTCTCACATTGTTAATAACTTACCTGTGCACCTGAAATGCTTGTTTGTTTTGTTTCATTTTGCTTTTATGCAAACACAGTACCAGGCTGTAGACACACTTAATTATTTTTAATGGTAGTAGTGTTATCATGGGTAATACTTACTCTTCTAAAGGATAGAATGAATCTAGAATGTCAAATGAATGTTGACAAGAGTTATATAAGAGGCAGCAATTGTGTTGGAACAAGGGCAGTTGCCCCCTCCTGATATCCACTTACTGACCAACAGATTATTAGGTGACTGTGGAGAACTTTGTCTCAAATATTCCAAAACCCCATTCTTACAGGTCACCAAAATCTCTTGAACAGGTTACTACTCTATTTCAGATACAGATAAATAAAGCAAAAAAAAGAAAAGAATCCTACTATTCTAGAAACCTGTTCATTTTTTTTTTAATGAATAACCACTTTCCTCAATTTTAGCAGATATAACACTTCTCCTAGCAGATAAATTTCTAGAATCTAAGTCTTAAATTGCTGTGCCTGTAAAATTTGTCCTTAGACTCCAATCCCTGTTTTGACTGAGGCAATGGAGTATATTGTCACTATTCAAATCAAAGATCTGGTAGACTAGGGCATGGCCGAGTGGTCAGCTGCTGTGCTAGCAGGGAGGGTAATGCTGTACATGTTCCTTACACAATTACTGTCAGAATTGGATGTGTGTCAAATTTATTTACACTCAGTCCCCTTCTTTAGCATGTGTTTATTACAAAGCAAGGCTAATTTATTACTCATGATTCTATCACTCTCTTCCTGTTTATTATTCAGCTTCTTCCTTGGGTATAAAGTGATATAGCACAAAGTGACATTGTACAATGCAACGGCAGTGTTACCAAGGCCTTATTTCATTTCCTACTTTCTGCATCACTGATTAGTCTACTGGCAACTCTCTAAATTTACAGGGTCCGTAAACTCCTAAGTTATGATGGCTCTTTGAATGTTAATTATCCCCGTTCATACACCCTCTTTATTACACATTTGATATACAGTACATATACGGCTGTCCTTTATATTCCAAGATAATGCTACTAATGCTGAGTTCTATCCCTGCTGCTGCTGGTACGGAAGATGCCTGTGCATGCCCAGAAGCCCATCCATCTCCACACACAGGGTAGCATTCAGACAGCCAGTCACACCCACTAAAATTAGAGCCATTATAATTTGCTGCATTTTTTTCCTCCACCAAAGCCACCACACTTAGAGTATTTTAACTCAAAATCCTATGCTAAGGGAAAAGGACAGCTGTAGCTATTTTATTTCCAAACTGTAATGTGGATTTTGGGAAAAGAAGGCATTCTTATACATCCTGAACCTGATGTACATTCTTCTCTCAATCTTTCTAGTCACGAAAAGAAAACGATACCAGTTTCTCTTGATTTCAGGGTTCAGAATGACAGCTGTTGTTTTTGAATATAATATATCTTCCTTGACCCAGGTTAACTGATATATTAGAGCAGTGGTTTTCTTCTTATAATTTTTTCTTTAAGCTGGGATATCATTTATTCAAGGTAAATCTTATACCAAAACTGGAAGTTAAAAATATATATTTTTAATATATTTATGCTGAGATGGAAGATTAAATCCAGGATGGGAGTCAGTTAGGTTTATTCCACACATGCCTCTACCTTCCCCAGAACTCCTATGAGCTCGGTGAGGAAACCTGAGACGCCCTAGAGTCCATATTAGAAAGCACTGCCGCAGAGGCAGGGCCAAGATGGCAGAGTAGTCAGACACTTGCGGTTGACCCTCTTACAACAAAGACCTGAAAAACCAAGTGATTAAATTATATATGGCAATCTGGGAGCCCTGATCATCAAAGGCAGAGTTGAGGAACCAGACTGAGTGGCAGGGGGATAGAGAGATGGTTCGGAAGCAATGAGGAGTTGTCAGACCTGACCTGGCGAGAGCCTGAGCCCTTCAGGCCTGATCAGCTCGGGGGTGAGCAGTGACGCAGGCAAGCAGCCATGCTCGGGAGGCACGTTTTCTGCACCAGAAGAGACCAAGCCACTGAGAGTCTGCACAGCCACCCAGAACCAGTGAGAAGCAGCCCTCAACGAACTTACCGCGTGGATCAAAAACATCCCCCTTAGGGAAAAACCTCTCTC
>NW_004443949.1:3349590-3356719 GCF_000243295.1 Trichechus manatus latirostris | reverse complement strand
AGAGACTTCATCAGCCTGAGACCAGAAGAACTAGATGGTGCCCGGCTACCACCAATGACCGCCCTGACAGGGAACACAACAGAGTCCCTGATGGAACAGGAGAAAGGTGGGGTGCAGAACTCAAATTCTAGTAAGAAGACCAGACTTAATCGTCTGACTGAGACTGGAGGAACCCCGGAAAGCATGGCCTCTGGATTCTCTATCAGCCTAGAACTAAATTTCCAAGACCAACTCTTCAGACAGGGATTGGACTGGACTGTGGGACATAAAGCAATACTTGTGAGGAGTGTGCCTCTTAGCTCAAGCAGATACAAGAGATTAAACGGGCAGCTTCTGTCTGGAGGTGAGATGGGAAGGCAGAGAGGGTTAGTAGCTGGTTGAATGGAAATGGGGTATCAGGGGTGGAAAGGAAGAGTGTGCTGTCACAGTGTTGGGAGAGCATTAGAGTCACATAACAATGTATGTATAAATTTTTGTATGGCAAAAAATTAAAAAAAAAAAAAGAAAGAAAGCACTGCCGCCATATATAACACCAAATGGTAATCAGATGGTAATAAGTTATGCAATTTTATGCTGTTGGAAGAATTTTCACATTGTTTTGTCTCTGGGAGACAGAGCAGAGCCCTGACTCTCCATTGGAATGAGTGTCAGATTTAAAAGGAGGGAGGTGACATTGGAAGATAGCCCTGCATAGCGAATGGAATGTAGAAAAGAGGTGGCTTCTAGCGCAAAGAGGCTGAACGGGAGCCAGCTGAGGAAGTCAGCTTCAGCAGCACAAGAATGACCCATGAGAAAATGAGGAAGTCAGCTTCAGCAGCACAAGAATGATCAGCGAGAGAACGGGAATTTGGGAGAAATGCAAGGTGGTGTGGTGGAAAGATGAAATCGTAAGAGTGAAAGTAGCTGCCATGTATGTGTCAGTCACAAAGTCAAGCTCTTTACGTTTTATCCCCAAACTACAGTACTAGACTCAAGGTCTATTAGCCCCTGTTAGAGAGAAGAAACTAGAGCTTAGAGAGCACCCAGGTAGTAAGTGGCCATGCCAGACCTGAACGCAGTCTGGGGACTCCAGGCTAGTGCCTTGAACCACTGTGCCAGACTCTCTGGTAGAAATGGAAGCAATGAGCACAAACGTATATATGGAGAACAATGGATTGAAAAGTTGGCAATCACTCCAAAGGCTCTTCCTTATGGCTGAGGCTGTTTGGGGCAATTAGCAGAGGATGGGGATAACTGGCCCTGCTCTAGAAGAAATGGATTCTTGTCCCAGCCTTATCGTAAAGATGATGATCTTTTCATTTATCTCCTTCAGGACTGTTTCCTCATCTGTAAAATAGGGAGGTGGGATAGATGATGTCTCTGGCCTCTTGCATCTTCAACTATCTTCCTATGTATGTTCTAAAAAGTGGTACCAAGAGCCTGCTGCTTCCTGATGTGGTGACACTCTCTGCCTCGCTTCCAGATGTAAAGGCTATATTGGAAAGACTGGCAGCTGCCAACACTTGCTTTTAGGTATATCTAGAACCACTCCCAAAAGGAGTCTTGGTGGTGCGGTGGTTAAGTGCTCAGCTGTTAACTGAAAGGTTGGCAGTTCAAACCCGCCAGCCATTCTGCAGTAGAAAGATGTGGCAGTCTGCTCTCGTAAATATCACAGCCTTGGAAACCCTACGGGACTGTTCTCTTCTGTCCAATAGGGTCACTATGTTTCGGAATTGACTCGATGGCAGTGCGTTTGGTTTTTGGTTGAGAACACTCCCATCTGTTGTTCCTTCCCTCCACCAGGATGTGCTTTTTCACTGTACCCCTCCCTCAGGACACATGGGTGTTTTGGAATGGCCCAAGGAGTATAAAAAGGGCCCTGAAGGATTTTCCCCTCTGAATTGGCCTCCTTAGATTTTGCTTTAATGAGATGCGTTATGATATCCGGTTTCGACTACCCCAGCTTAAGAGCTAAGTGGAGAATGTGAAGAGGTTTGGGGTAGAGAAAGAAAGACATTCAAAGGAAAGAAGACAATACCTTTCAAAGAACTCTCATTTTCTGACACATTTAACTACAGTGCTAAGCACTTTTCCTAGGTTCACTCATATTAACCCTCACAACAAACATGTAAATTAGGCATCCTTATGCCCATTTTACAGATTTCCTGGGTGGTGCAAACAGTAAATGTAGTATGCTGCTAACCAAAGATTGAAAGTTTGAGTCTGCCCAGAAGTGCCTCAGAAGAAAGGCCCGGTGATTTACTTCTGAAAAATCAGCCATTGAAAACCCTATGGAACCATAGTTCTACTCTGACACACATAGGGTCACCATGAGTCGTGACTGACTCATCAGCAACTACTGGGGTTCCCATTTTACAGGGGAAGGGAATTGAAGTTCATTGAGATTGACAAACTCACTTAAGGTCATGCAGTTTTAAGTGCCAGAACTGAAAACCAAATGGAGGTCTCTCTGACTCCAAAGTCCTTTCTATTTTTGTAATCCTGGAGGAGAGAAAGATGTGTCATCGTTTAAGAATGACCTTTAGATATAAAAGAGATCATTTTGCAGAAGTCTGTAGCTGTATATTCTCTGTATTCTTTGGCAAATGAGAACGTTGGGTTGGTTATAAAAAATAATATCTTAACAAAATGTGTGTGTGTAACTAACCTTCTTTTGAAAGGGCTTATGTCAGCTACCCTTTGAAGTCTAAGCAGAACAGATTCTACTTGAGTCTTAGCTTTTAGAATAAATCCACTTTTATCCACAAGTATTTTGGGCACTGATGAAAGCCTAATTTGGTTATTTATTGCTGTGTAACGAACTACCCCACAATTTAGTAACAACAGCTATGTTATGATACTCACAATTGTCTGTGCCAGGAAATCGGGCCAAGGATGCCTGAGGCAGCTTGTCTGCACTCCCTGGTGTCTAGGTCCTCAGCCAGGGTGGTTTGAATGCCAGGAGATGGTTGGCGTGGCTTAATTGAGGCACTGTGTCTAGGACCTTCTTTCTGGCTGTTGGCTAAGTTCTTGGATCTTCTCTTATTGCTTTATTTTGGGAGTGAAGTAGGCAAGAATGCTTCTTAACTCATGTGTCTGGCCCCTCAGCTGACATGGCTGGACCAGTGGAGGCTGGCGGTCATCTCTCCCTCTGTCTCTCTTTTGATCTGTACACGTCCCCTTCATGTGTATATTTTGAGTTTCTTTACAGTTTGGCTGTAATAACGTAGTTGGACTTCTTACTTAGTGACTGGCTTCCTGCAAACAATCCAAAAGACCACGGTGGAAGCTACCAGGAGTCACATAACCTAATCTCAGAAGCCACACGGTGCCACTCGCGCTACATTCTCTTGGTCACATAGATGAGCCCAGATGCAGTGTGGAAAGCGGCTAGCCAGGAACATATATAGCAGAAGGCATGGCTTATTGAAAGGCCATCTTTGGAGACTAGCTACAACAAAGCCCATGGAATTTTAGAGTTGAAAGACACATAAGCAGCTGGTTAAATATTCTCCACACATAAACCATTCATCTAAAGAGGGAAGAAAATAAGAATATGTTAGAAATAGACAAATAGCCTTCTAGGCCACCAAGGACAGTTTTGTGTATGGATTAAAGGTAATGTACCCCCACAAAATTCTAACGTCTCCCTAAGCAGGAATACTTCAGAAGTCTCAAGTGAATTACATATTAATAATTTGTAGTTTCCCATATATAAGGGTAAACATTGCTTAGGGCGATAACTTGTAGCTTTCCATTTGCATCTTCATTGAACCAGGGAAGGCTGCAATGTGACACATATGTTTGACTATCCTAGCTGAAAATAAAGTAGTATGGGTTTAATTCTATTGGCAAGAGACCAGCTTTCCATAGTTTTAGCCTAGTGAATTGTTATGGGCCATAATTCAAATTTAATGATCTGACTCATTGAAATGATACGTTTCCAGCTTTGGGCAGGCATATTGTTGCTTTTCATTGGAAAATCTATTATTTTACATGTCAGGTACTCCCTTCCCCTTTCTGTGCACCTTTAAATAGAAAGACAGATGCTGTCAGCTGGCCCTAACCAGGGCAAATGTTAGTTGCCAGAGTTTACGTGAGCACGTGTGGTGCTGTATTTGAGTCTACTGAGCCCACCTCTAATGACGCTGTGCAATTCAGAGATTTAACTGTTGACAAAGACTGTATATTCTCCCAGCAGCTTCCTGTGCAGTGTTCTGTTTACTGTATATTCAGCAGAGGATTTGAACAGCTTTACCCGGAGCAAAATATTCTATTCACAGGCTGCTTTACGTGATGTGCTGTAAGAAATAGATAAACGTTTCTAAAATATGTGAGCAGTGAGTTCGCTCTCTAAGGCAGCCTTGAATACTGTAACTCTGCTGCTAAGACATACAATCTCTTAGGCCATCTTTGGGGACCCAGAGAGAATTATATGAGTCTCACATAAAACAAAGCGCATAAAAACCTAAGACTAATTTTAAAACCTAGCCAACTATGCCCTGTTAGAGGATAAAGACTAATAATAATGGCTTTATTTTGTTCTACTTACTTGTAGTCAAGAAGGATATCTCTTACTTCCCTAGTGGCATCTTGTTGCCAAAGCTATTGAAGTTCGCTTGGTTATAGACTTTTACTTAGAAAGCAAAGTTAAATCAGACCAATGTGATTGACTAGAAAATAGTGAAGTAACAGGACAGGTTCTTGTCCTGGTTTTCTTCCTTATTCTACTGTTTTGATTCTTGATGACCAAATGAATACCAAGTTTGATGGTTTAGTGATTAAGAAAAGACATCCTTTAAAAGATTCACCAGGATGGAAGCCTGGATACACTACGTAGTAAAATGTGACTTTGGGCAAGTTAATCTCCCTTAGCCTCAAGCTTCTTCACTGAAAAAAAAAAAACAGAAAGAAAGGAAAGGGAGAGGGGAATCGTAGCAATGCTATTCTCTAGAAAGAGACATTGTGTTTGGTAAAGCAGAGAGTCAGTGAGAATGAAGGCGACCCTGAGTGAGATGGGTTGACACAACAGCCACAATTATGAAGACCTGACAACATTGTATTCTGTTACACAAAATGTCATCGTAAGTTGGAACCAACGAAACAGCAGATAACAACAACGCTGTCTATAACCTCAGATAGCTTTGAAGATTAAATAAGATGATTAATCCAAACATTTAGCACAATTCCTGATACATAAGCACTCAAAACATGTGAACTTTTATTAAAACATATTGGAATCTTTTTTTCTTTTCCATGAATGAACTGTGGGTATTATTACTAAAAGTCTAATCTTACTCATGGCGGCATCTGCCCATAAAACTCAACAGAAAATTGAGGGGATGAAAGTTAGATTCCAGTTAAATTTTTAAGTTAATCATATAATATTTTGAGATGATCTAGTTCTGATTCCTCTCACATCAATTATTTGGATCTGGCTTCTTTATTCACTTTCTGCATAGACTCTTACAGTTAAAGGTCTGACTTCCAAACGCCCTGTGGAACCAGTAACACAACTTTCTGTGGTGGTGCCTTCAATCTCAGACTCACTGCTGAGTAAAACTTAGTAAAATTAAGAGGACAGTGAGGACATAGAAGGAGAGCCACACTGAGCAGTATAAATTTGTATGCTGAAAATGTTAAATCCATAGAAAAATGAAATGTTCTTTAATGATTTTCTGGAAAGAGCAGTTGGGGAATGAAGTTATATATTTATCTCAACCACCCCCTACATGTTAGGGTCTCTCTGGTTTGCTTTAATAAAAGAGTAATATAAAAGCAAACCCATCACCTTCGAGTTGATTCCAACACATAGTGACCCTATAGGACAGAGTAGAACTGTCCCATAGGGTTTCCAAGTAGCTGCCGGTAGATGCAAACTGCCTACCTTTTGGTTAGCAGCCATAGCTCTTAACCACTGTGCCAATACATAAGGTGTAAATATTCCTTCTACTTACAGGCAAGATAATACAGTAATCATAACGATGCCATATGATGAAACTCAGTGCCTCAAGTATAGTAAATTAATGAGCTTTAAAGCAATAGTTTAGGGTCCAATACTCCTAGCAATAGTAATGAGGAGAAAAAGGGAAAAGATTCTCAAACCTTCATTCATTCCAGAGTGACAAGGCCTCTAAAAAACTAGGGTTGCCCAAAACACTGCATGTCCTTCTTGCACTCAACTGAAGCCAGCAGATGCTCGTTTTCTGGAGCCTGGTTCTGAGATATCACTGGGGTCCAGAGAAAGATAATTTTATATGAGTCATGACGAGGTAGACAGGCAATAAATACAAAAAGGAGATTAATTTTTCTTTGACTATTTCAGAGACGATGCTCTTCATTGAGCGATTCTGAGAGAAGGCTTCTGTTTGATCTGTGTGTGTGTATGCATGTATGTCTGTGTCTATATCCACCTTATCCCCTGTGTTCCCTTTTCGGCGCCAGTAAAGGTTTCATGAGGAAGAAAACATTGTGTTCTGTTGAGTGTACTTGTCAGTGCCAATCTCCTCACTTTTGTGGATACTTCAAAAAGTCATGTCAAATCCTCACAGTCTACAAGGGTTTTGATTTTATGATTCAGACCTGGCCCTTTGAGTGCTTGTCTTTCAGATCAAAAGCCAGAAATTCAGCCTCTGCAGAAGTCTGATTAGCACTTGAACTTCAGGAGATTCATGACACTAGAAGCGATTTTTAAAGCAGTCCTTGTGAAGTACCGACCATTTATTCCATGGACAGTGATATTCACCTCCCACTATGCCCATACATTTTGTACTTAAAATATGCAGCTTTGCTATTCTTTCTATTTGTGTTGGTAATATGTTTGAGAAAGTTAATGCCGTCATCCTCAAGTAGAGCATACCATGAGTTTAATGTGAATTTTTTTTTAAAAAAAGCTAATCAATATTTTAGACACAATGAGAGAATTCTGCTCAGTATTCCAATTATACTTCTATATTTATGACTTCTATTTTGGAACTCAGAGTCTACCATTTTTCCTACATTTATTGTTTGCCCCTGGTGGCCAAGTGGTTAAGAGCTTGGCTACTAACCAAAAGTTGACAGTTCGAATCCACCAGTCGCTCATTGGAAACCCTGTGGGGAAGTTCTACTCTGTCCTATAGGGGCACTATGAGTTGGAACTGACTCAGCA
>NW_004443949.1:3348229-3349352 GCF_000243295.1 Trichechus manatus latirostris | reverse complement strand
TATCTAAAATATTATAATTTCCACTTGTAAACAATTTAAAAAGTTGCGATGGGATAGTTTGTCCTTTTTTCTTTTTTTTTTGTACTAAGCCTTTGAGAGCCGGTGTGTATTTTATACTTACAGCACATCTCAGTTTTGACTAGTCCCATTCAGATGCTCAGTAGTCTCATGTGGCCAGAGGCTCTTGTTTGCTCAGCACAGGTCTAGCTGCTAGAATAATAACAGCAATGATTATAACCACAGGTTGATGAAAACATGCACTAGGTATTATCGGAGTATAAGTCCTTGGGTGGCACAAATGGCAAAGCGCTCAACTACTACCCTACCCAAAATGTTGATGGTTTGAACCCACCCAGAGGTGCCTCGGAAGACAGGCCCGGCCTGGTGAACTGCTTTCAAGAGGTCACAGCCTGAAAACCCTATGGAGTAGTTCTACTCTGCACACATGGGGTTGTCATGAGTTGGAAGTGACTTGCAGCTAACACTAGCAACACTGTGGGAGTATAGGGTACTAACACAGCTTGGTTAGCAATGGATCATCAGGGTCCCCTTCCACTTTAAAGAGATATTTCAGCAGGGTCTTAAATGAAAAGAAGGAGCCATGGAGACAGGGAGGCCACTTTGGGAGACACTTTAGCAATGATTAGAGTCTGAACTCAGGTAGTGAACACGTGAATTTAAAGAGACATAAAGGGCATCTATGAGGTAGAATGTACCAAAGTTGTTGAGATTTGGGAAAAAGTGGGTACTGGAAGTACTAAATCAGAGGGAGGTGATTCTGATAACACCATGGTTTCTGATTTGGGCAGTTGGATGAAGGATGGATATGTCATCCATTAAAATGGGAAATATAGGCAGATTTTCAGGAAACAATGAGAGAAGGCTTTGGTTCTGAATGACATAGTTTGAAGTCTCTGTGGAAATAACCTATGTGGGTGAGAAAAGCAAGTAGAAAGGACCAGCAGGTGTCTTGAAGTAACCAGGCACTGTGCTAAGTGGGTTACTTGTCTTGTCTCAGGAATCGTCACCAAAGCCCTCTGAAGCAGGGTGTATTATGGTGTCCATTTTATAGATGAGGAAACTAGAGTGCTTCAGTAATTTGTTCAGAGGCACAGTGTAGACT
>NW_004443949.1:3337816-3347447 GCF_000243295.1 Trichechus manatus latirostris | reverse complement strand
ACTAACAGTTGAAGGAAAACTGCCTTTAACATCACGTTTATTTTTGGAAAGTATTTTCCACGTACAAACGGATGTTTATTTCTAGACCTCACCATAAAATAATATTATCTATACTATAAATCTTTACATAGTCAGCATCAAACAAACATCGTATTGCATTTTGGAGTTGGGAAAATGTATGGAACACCTTACACTGAGGAAAAAAAATCCAGATTTTGCAGTAAGGTGGCCCTTCTTGAAAATCTTGGTCCCACCCTTCTTAGCTTTGGGAACCTGGACAAGTTATTTAAAGTTGTTGATTTGTAGTTGCCTAGCCATTTCAATGAAATGGCTAGGCAACTGTGTAAACCCTGGTGGCATAGTGGTTAAGAGCTATGGCTGCTAACCAAGAGTTGGGCAGTTTGAATCCACCAGGTGCTCCTTGGAAACCCTATGGGGTAGTTCTGCTCTGTCCTTCGGGGTCACTATGAGTTGGAATCGACTCAACGCCGACGGGCTTGGTTATTTGGTTTTTAGCTGTTGAAATGGAGTAAGAAAACCTACTTGACTGAGTTGTGGCATAGTTTGGCCAAAATCTGTACGTGTTCCCTGTTGCCACTGTATAAAAGTACCACAGACCTCATGGCTTAAAACAACACAAATCTATTCTCGTACAGCTCTGGGGGTCAGAAGTTGGCAAGGAGTCTTACTGGGCTCAAGTCAAATCGCTGGCTGGGCTGTGTTCTTTCTAGGGGCTCTAGGAGAGCATCTATTTCCTCGCCCATCTCAGCTTCCAGAGGCTGCCTGCATTCCATTTCTTGGCTCACGGCTCCTACCTTGCATCCCTCCAACCTCTGACTTCCAGGTCACATCTCCTATATCAGGCTCCCTAGTGCACCTTGCACAAGTTACAGGGAGGCAGTTCAGTATAAAACAGTGGCTCTCGACCAGGGGTAGTTTTGCTCTCAGGGAACATTTGGCAGTGTGTGGACACAGTTTGGGTTGTTATAACTTGGGGAGGGAGATTCTGCTGCATATAGTTGGTAGAACCTAGGAAGGCTGCCAAACAGCATCCCATACTTAGGAGAGGCCCCATGACACAGAAGTATCCACCCCCAAATGGCAGTAGTGGTGAGGTTGAGATACCGTGGTATAGAAGTTAGAGGTACTAACGCCAGAGGCCAGCAGCCTAGCTTCACACCTGACGCCACCACTCGCTAAAGCAACCTTGACGATGTTGCACCATCTCTCTATGACTCTTTTTTTTTCTCTATTTTTTTTCCACCTGTAAAATGGTAATAATAATAGTACCCATCACAGAGAGTTGTTGTCAGGATTAAAAGAGGTAATATATGTAAAGTTAGAACAGTGCTTGCACATAGTTAAACCAAACCACACCCATTGCCATCGAGTCAATTCCGACTCATAGCGACCCTATAGTACAGAGTAGAACTGCCCTATACGGTTTCCAAGGAGCAGCTGGTGGATTCAAATTGCCGACCTTTTGGTTAGCAGCCGTAGCACTTAACCACTATGCCACCAGAGTTTAGCATTCGATAATGTGTGTTCTCTGAATTGAACGGGTAAAGAGTGTTGATATGGCAAATGTTTTGTTACAGGTATATTTACCACAATTAAAAAAAAATAGTTCTCATTACTACCAATACTGGCATTGAATGTTGTTGTTGTTGTTAGATGCCCTCAAGTCAGTTCCAATCTACAGTGACCTGATGTACAGCAGAACAAAACATTGTCCAGTGCTGTGCCATCCTCACAATCATTGCTATGTTTGAGCCCATCTTGCAGCCACTGTGTCAATCAATCTCACTGAGGATCTCCCTCTTTTTCGCTGACCCTCTGCTCTACCATACATGATGTCCTTCTCCAGGGACTGGTCTCTCCTGATAACATGTCCAAAGTACATTAGATGAAGTCTCACCATCCTTGCATCTAAGGAGCATTCTGGCTATGCTTCTTCCAAGACAGATTGGTTCATTCTTCTGGCATTCAGTAACTAATAGTAATTAATATTTTTTCTGTTCCCCTTTCCAAATACCTTTCAGAATATATTGTAAACGAGTGTAAGTGAAACTTTTACCAGTGCTTTTGAAAATATAATGCACTTATATCCATATTAAACCAAAGTATTACAGCAGTCCTTGTTCAGAAAAACAGGAGCTTTGCAAAATTTCATAGCTAATGAGATATCTGAACTCAAGCGACCTTCTGTCTGTCTTCTTTCATAAAATCTCACTTCAGCCACAGAGAAGGACCTGCAAGTAAATAGCTTCATATTTCACAGGCTATATCTCAGGTAATCAGACCTTGGCAAATCCACTTAGCACAATGCACTTGTGGCTATGATAATATTCCCTGTGGCTTTGGTGGATTCATGTGAATTGAAAGACTTATGAAATCACTAGTTTTACCATGGTGTGATCTGTTTCCACTACTCGTCTGTCAGTTTGTCATACTGTGGTGGCTTTCATGATCTGTTTGTTTTTGAACATGCCAATGTGGTTTTAGAAAATATGTATGCAATGCTATCCTCTAGCCCTGTGCTGTCCAATACTGTAGCCACTCGCTAACTGTAGCTATTGATTACTTGAAATGTGGCTGTTTTGAATTGAGCTGTGCTGTAAGCATAAATTACATACCAGAATCTGAAGACTTCATATGAAAAAATAATGTAAAATATTTCATTAATATTTTTACATTGATTATGTGTAGAAATGATATTTTTGACATACTGGGTTGAATAAAAAGTACTTGTTAAAGTTAAATTTTACCTGTTTCTTTTTACTTTTTTATCTGAAGCTATTAGAAAATTTAAGATTAATGTGTGTAACTCACATATTTCTACTGGATAGCTCCGTTCTAAACTTTGCTCTCTTGTGTCATTCAGAGGCAGAGGCAGTGTGAAGTGGCTTGTCTTAAGTGAACAGAGCGTACCATTTGACACAGGAAGAATTGCAAAGGACTTAAATCTCAGTCCCCTTAGGCAGTGTTTCTCAAAGGGTGGATCCTGGACCATCTGCATTAGAGTCACTTGGGTGCTTATTTTAAACACTGCCCAGTCCTGCACCATCCTCACAATCATTATATTGGAGTCCATGGTGTCAATTCATCTCATTGAGGGGCTCCCTCTTGTTTGCTGACCCTCTTCTTTACCAAGCATGATGTCCTTCCCCAGGGACTGATCCCTCCTGATAACATGTCCAAAGCATGTAAGACAAAATCTCGCCATCCTTGCTTCTGAGGATCATTCTGGCTATACTTCTTCTAAGACAGATTTGTTCATTCTTCTGGCAGTCCATGGTATACTCAGTATTTTTTGCCAACACCATAATTCAAAGGCGTCCATTCTTCTTTGGTCTTCCTTATTCATTGTCCAGCTTTTGCATGCATATGAGGTGATTAAATATACTACGGCTTGGGTCAGGCGAACCTTAGTCGTTAAAGTGACATGTTTGCTTTTGAACACTTTAAAGAGGTCTTTTGCATCAGATTTGCCCAATGCAATGTGTCATTTGATTTCTTGACTGCTGCTTCCATGGATGTTGATTGTGGATCCAAGTAAAATGAAATTTCCAAGAATAAAGGAAGAAAAAAGATCAGACAATAAAAATACATAGACACACCAACATCAGTAATATAATACAAGAAACCACTCACTGCTATACCTAAGAACTAAAGTAACGGGTATCAGTGAGTTATGTTTGGGCTGTAGAGAAACTAGAATTCTAATATCAGTCACTTCCACACTAAGTCATAGTGTACTTGATAGCTTTCTCAAATGACAGATCATCCAAAGCAGAAGATATAAATTGAGTTCGGCCATCTCTTTCTTTGCCTTATTAAGTCATGGACCAATCTGAAAGAAAATATTGGTTCTTTGTTAGGGGAAAAAGCTGGTTGTCGAGTATCTCTTTTAAAGAACAAACTTCCTTGGTGGGGAGGGAGGATATACGAATATATTTATTTTATTATTTTGTTAGCTACATAAAGTACGTGTTAGAAATCCAAAGAAATCATTTGTGTGATAAACAAGGTTGCTTATTACGGAGCTACTATGATTATAGCAGTTCTATGCAATTTTAATTACATTATGTGACTACTCAAATATTGGTTTTGAACATTAATCGAGTTACTTGAGAAGCATTTCATGGAATGGGAAATAAAAATGAAATGGCTTATTTACTTATCCCAGTGCCTTAAGGTTGAAATTCAGTAGAGAAACTCATATGAAAATTGAAAGCCCTACCCAGAAATCTCATTCAATAGAAACCACTGATGGGTTTTCAGCTGAATAAATCACCTTCAGTGATTGAATAAGAGTTATGCTCACAAGACAATGCTTAAAATGCAATACGTATGACTTAGAAGTAAGTTATGACCAGCTACCTCTTGCGAGATTAGAAACCCGACAGATATTTGCCATTATTAGGTGGGCAAGACACTTTTTAAGTCTATTCGGCATCAGTACTGTTTGTCAGGTCCAGCAATCAATGGAAAGAATGGCCAAGAAGCAGACAGTGAGCACGTAAGGAGACGCAGGGAAAATAACGTGTTTCCCTTGGCGAGGTAGGGACTGACTCCGAATTGATGTGACAGCTCCACCTTTTGCAATTGCATATGTTTTCTGTCCCGGTGATTGCTTTCCTCTTATAAATTACATGGGACAGTGACTTTGCTAAAACCTGTATGTCAAACTGTTGTACTACTTTATATATATATCTATTTTCTAATTATCCTCAAAAATATTCTAGATTCAAGTTCATAGCACAAATGGAAATTTTGAGGGATAGCCAAATCCTCACTTTCATTCAAGAACAGCCTTTAAACAAGTCTACTCAGCTGTGTAGTGGCTGAGGAGTTTTGTCAGTTATCAAATCAGGACCACCATCAGACATATGGAGGAATGTCTTTTAGAACCTCACTGGGACACCTCCAAATTAGCTCTATGTTTATCCAGAGTCACAAATTATAGCCTTAAAAATTACATCCAGAGGCAAAGTTTTCAACTGTATATAAAACTCTCAAAAGTTGAAGTCTTTACGTGTAATATTATTACCTTTTAATAAAACTTTGAAGAAAGAGCAAAAGATAGAAATGCATGTAGAAGTCGGCACTGAACTTTTCCCCAATGAATCACTGTTAATTTTCAACGATATTAATTCTTTAAAATATGACTTTTTCTTTTTGACATGTTGAATACAGAGTAGCTTTATTTAAAAAAAATTATAATACTTTCAGTAGTTTGAAAAAAAATCTCTTGTGATCTTAATATTGGGAACCAAATCTCTAAGATGGTTTCCTTAGCATGCAAGTTTATTATGCTGATATGACATCGCAGTTATCTTTTTAAAAAGTAGCAAGTATGACCACTTTTTCATGATAAAAATCAAACAAACTCTAGAACAGAAGCAAGCCCAATTTGATGTAGAATTCATAAGTGAATTCATTTTTTAAGTGTTATTTAATTCTGGTCCATAAATAATGTACTTAAGCATTAAGCCTAAAATATTAGTTAAGTTCAACTAGTTTCATTTCAGATTAATTTGAACTCCAATGATTCTCCCTTAATTTGTGGAATTAAGGTTCAAGTGTCCCAGCTGGCTGTCTCATATAGTTAGTGTTCATAGATTTGTAAGGCTTTAGATACTCTACCATGCTATTCTAATAATTAATTGTTTTAGAAATGAGACTGGGCATTTAAAATAGTATAGATGAAAAAAAAAAAAGTGTCTAGAATAGGAAATTCCGGTGACCAACGTTTTTCAGACAAACAAAAAGAGAGAAATTTAGAAAGACATCGGAAATTGAACGACAAGGAAAATCCATCCTGATGTTATATGAGCTTTGGGAGGTTATGCAGGTGACAGATTCTAAATTAGAAGCATTCAAGTCACATATTAAAAAAAAAAAAATCAGAATAGGATTTTTTTTTTGGAGGAAGGGAAGAAACATCAAGGTTTATGGAAAGGAATCTTGCTGCCAAGTCCTGACTGAGTTGCAATTAAAAATGAAGGAGCAGTGGAACTTGTCTGAAAACATTACATTTTCTAAGTATTGGGCATGCACCAATAGTTTTGATTGTCAGCAAATAGAAGTTCTTCCCTAATGTTTTGAAAAAAGCATTGGTTTGCCCAAATATTTATTAGGAACAAGGTAAAAATAGTGAAGCTGCTTAAGGTAAAACCAAAATTTTGACAGCCTGCATTGTATCTTAATTATGTTGCAGTTATGTAGGAGAAGAAAATGCCTTATTTATTCAGAGAAAGAATTAAGAATTTTGCTTTTGTTTTCAGTTCTTGATCTCAGTTCACGTCAGCTGAAATAACAGATGAGCTGTGAAAAAGGAAGAGCACCGAAATGTTAAGGGTGCCTTACAGGAGTGGGAGCCCTGGTGGCGCAGTAGTTAAGAGATTGGCTACTAACCAAAAGGCTGGCAGTTGGAATCCACCAGTTGCTTCTTGGAAACCCTATGGGGCAGTTCTACTCTGTCCTATAATAGGGTCACGATGAGTCGGAATTGACTTGACAGCAACGGATTTTTTTTTTTTTTTTTTAAACGGGTGTGGATTGTGACCTGTGATCAGGGTACAAGACAATTGTTTGAACAGTTGACAACGGCAGCCTAGTATACAACTGGTCCCAAGATATATTTTGACACTTTAGTCGGTAGTGGAAGGTCCTTGGGTAGCACAGTTTGTGCTTGACTACTAACCTAAAGGTTGGTGGTTCGAACCCACTCAACTGCACCGTGGAGGAAAGACCTGGGGATCTGCTTCTGCAAAGTTTACAGCCAAGGAAATACTACCGAGCAGTTCTAATCTGTAACACATGGGATCGTCATGAGTCGGAATCAACTCGATGGCAAGGGGTTTGTTTTCTTCGTTTGTTTCTTTCTTTAATCAGTAGTGATTTTTGTTTTCAAATTCTTGTATAGCAATCTTTATTTTTTAAATTAATATTAATAAGAAAATATGCTCTGTTAAATGTATGACATACTTTTTTCATTTAATACTCACAAAAACTAGGAGCTAAATCTAAACATTATCTCCATTTATCAGAAGAGGAAACTGAGGCACGTAGACAATAAGTAGCTTCCCAAAGTTCATATAGATAAGTGGCGTGCTGTGGTTATTGTGGATGGTAGTTTTAGCTCACTTTCTTTTCTTACGGACATTAAAAATGATATGCACAAGTTATTGTATAAAGTCATTGAGAGACAAGAAGTATTTTATCCTTGCTCTGAGCTCCCAAACCATTTTATATTAACCTTGTTTTGATACTTATTACTTTCTGTGTAGCATTATTATTTACGTACTTTTCTTATACGTCCATTGGACTTTAAAATTCTCCTTAGCAACTCGTAGTTCTTGACTTTATTCTTTTTGGCATGCATCTGTTTTAATATAATAAAAGCCATTACTTTAAAAAATATGGCATTTAGAGATATTGTCTTTCTCCACCTTCTCTAGAATTTTTGAATTTTGTAACTGAGAAAACTTCTGTTGAGTCTACAGAGAATGTAGTGGATCTAGCATTAGTGGATGGGTGAATAATGGATGAATTGATGAATGGATGGGTGAATATCAGGCATAATGAAATCACATAGGAATTTAATGATGTGTCTACGTCTAACTTTGTTAGAAGATCAAAGAAGAATTGACACCTTTGAATCGTGGTGTTGGCGAAGAATATTGAATATACCATGGACTGCCAAAAGAAAAAACAAATCTGTTTTGGAAGAAGTGCAACCAGTATGCTCCTTAGAAGCAAGGATGGCAAGACTGTGTCTCCACATACTTTGGACATGTTATCAGAAGGGATCAGTCCCTGGAGAAGGACATCATGCTTGGTTAAGGTGGAGGGCCAGTGAAAAACAGGAAGACCTTCAAGGAGATGGATTGACACAGTGGCTGCAACAATAGGCTCAAGCATAACAACGATTGTGAGGATGACACAGGACTCGGTAGTGTTTCGTTCTGTTGTACATAGGGTCACTGTGAGTCGAAACTGACTCAACAGCACATAACAACAACTACATCTAACTATCAGATACAAGAAATAAATAGCACAAAAAAGGGGCTGAGCAGAAGAACTGTTACAGATTTTAAAACAGCTAATAGATATATGGGAGCCCTGGTGGCTTTGGCTAAGAGCTTGGCTGCTAACCAAATGGTCAGCAGTTCAAATCCACCAGCTGCTCCTTGGAAACCCTACTGGGCAATTCTACTCTGTCCTATAGCGTCTCTATGAGTCAGAATTGACTTGATGGCAACAGGTCTTTTGGTTAATAGCTATATCAACCACACTGGATGTGTGAAACTTGTGACTATGAAAAACAAAAAGCAAAAAAACTCAAAATCGAGTAAATCTGGACTCATGGCGAGCCCATATGCTACAGAGTAGAACTGCTCCATAGGGTTTTCTTGGCTGTAATCTTAATGGAAACAGATCACCAGACCTTTCTTCTGCAGTACCACTGGTTGGGTTTTAACTGTCAACTTTTAGGTCAGTAGTTAAGTGCAAACCATTTGTGCCACCCATCCAGATTTCAACAAATAAACAGAAAAAATACCCACATGAGATAATTAAAAACTGAACACTGAGAATAGTGAGAATTTGTTTTAATTTTTAGATAAAAAAGTGGTGTTATGATTATGTTTTTTTAAAGAGTCCTTATCTTATATAGATATATACCAAAATATTTATGGATAAACTAAAGAAATGTCTGGAATATGATTTAAAATAATCCACAGCAGTGGGGAGGTGGTGGGAAGTAGACAAACAAAATTGGCTTTATGTTAATAATTGTTGAAGCTGAATGATGCGTACATGGAGATTCTTTCTATTTCTCTTAGTGTTTTCCAAAATAAAGAGAGAAAAAAATCAAAAAGAAGTTTTGAGACATAATAGGTATTGCATCAAATTGACAGTTTCATTCTTTTGTTTCTCATAAAATACTATCATTAGAGATGAGCAACAGGCCCTTAAAGATGCAAATCAACACAAAAGCCTGTCATATCTGTTGCAATATAAAAATAGTACATATAAGACTTCTGTTATGGCCAGTGGTATCAAATCTTTGAGAAGTAACATAAAATAGAAGTTAAGATTTTTGAATTTTATAATGTATAGATACAAAACGAGTAGCATACAAGGAAGAACACTGATTGGCGGACACAGAATATAGTTTTCCATTTATAAAATGATGGGGCTGGCGCAGGTGACTGGTTATATTAGGTGATCCAGACATCCCTTGCAAGTGCAAAACTTGTTAATTTTTCACATCCACTTGCCCACCATATAAATTTATCAGAAAGATGTGAATTGTGGCCTGTGATGAGGGTACAAACCAATTGTTTGAAATGTCAACAGTGGTAGCCTGATACACAACTGCTCCCAAGATGTATTTTGACAATCTAGTCAGTAGTGGATTTTGTTTTTCTTTTCAAAGCTTTGTATGAAACATGGAATAGTTGAATGATTTTTGAAGCAGTCAAAATATCAACTTCTTCCACATGAACAAACCAAGCCACATTTTTTTTTTTATTGTACTTCAGGTGACGGCTTACAGAACAAATAGTTTCTCATGAAACAGCAGTACCCATATTGCTTTATGACATTGGTTAACAACCCC
>NW_004443949.1:3309817-3321169 GCF_000243295.1 Trichechus manatus latirostris | reverse complement strand
GGGTTTCAGGATTGTTGTTTTCTCTGTTCGGCTTAGTTTTTTGGATCTTTGCTGTGGAGGGTCAGCATGGTGCTTCTGCCTATAGCGCTATTTTGCGGGAAGTCCCAAGGCACATTTTTGTGCAACTGTTTTGACTGGGCTTGGAGAGAGGTGATATGCCAATTATTCCAGCACTAAGAAGACCATCCAGGAAATAGTATATAGATCAAAATAGACTCTTAAATATAAACAATTTTGTAGAACATTGTCTCAGGTCTCCAGGGTTCTATTCTAGCATCGCTAGTCTCTGGGAGTTTAAAAAAGGATAGTTAAATTTTTGTTTTAAAATGTACGGAATTTTAGTATGGTGCAAAATGATCATAAGATCAGTTTTGGCTCCTTCATTAGCAATATATTTCTTTAGAGTCACCTGGTATACAGAAATGTCTTGTACAATGCCATCTGTGCCTGTTCAGCCACATGTAGGGAAGACGTTGAAGCACTGAAGAGGATTCCAAAGGCTGCATTGGGGTGGAAATTTTAACGTCTTATTACACAAGAGGAATCTTGTCTAAATGTGAACTTAAGCTGCTTCCCTCAGTCATGTAGTAGAAAGTATTTCACACAAAGGGTAGCATGCAACTGAATTAGTTATCTATTGCTATGTGACAAATTACTACAAAACACAGTAATTTATTATCTCTAAGTTTCTGTAGGTCAGGAATTCTGGTGGAGCCTAGCTGGGTGCCTCTACCTCAGGATCTCTCACAAGGCTGATATCCAAGTGTTGACCAGAGCTTCGGTCTCACCTGATGGCTCTACTTGGGGAGGATCCACTTCCAAAGTCACTTACGGGTTGTTGGCAGAATGCAGTTCCTCACAGTCTGTTATACTGAGGGCCTCAGGTTCTTATTGGCTATTGACCTGAAGCCTCCTGCAGTTCCTTTTCACAGGGGCTTCCCCGTGGAGGAGTTCAGAAATGGAAGGTGCCTTCCCTCAGAGCAAGCCAGCAAGAGGGAATGCACAAGATGGAAGCCACAGTCTCATGGTACCCTAATCGTAGAAATCACATCCCATCATGTTTGCCATATCCTGTTCATTAAAAGTAAGTCACTAAGTTCAGCCCACTCTCAAAAGGAGATTACATTAGAACGTGAATGCCAGGAGGTGAGACTCTCTGGGGCCAATCTGGCCACTGCCAACCACACTAACAACAGATTTAAGCTATTTGAAAAATGTTACATGAAATCAGCAGTAGGTCAGTGTAACTAGGTTTTGATGTTGATGGCAGGGTATTTGGTGACTAGATTTTTCTCTTTTGTTCATTGTGCTCCCTGTCCCTGATTGCCTTACTCCATTCCATTCCCTCAAAGTACACAAATAACTACCCATCATTTAAAACTCAACTCAAGCGTCCCTGCCTTTATGGCCTCTTTCCTGGTCTCTACAAGATGGTGCTTCCACGGAGCTCTACTTCGGGACTTTTGAAAGTACCAATAGCACTTGATTGCACGTATAGTCTAAGTGTCCTAAGTGTCTATCCATTTATCCAACAGACTGCAAGCTGCTTAAGGAAAGGACAATCAATAAATATTTGTTGCATGAGTGAACCATGGATTATCTCTCAATTACTATCCAATGCCATGCAGAATCTATTCTACACAGAGTCTCACCTTAGAAGGAGGATAGGGTCTAAAGTTAGTAAATAAGACAAGAATTGCCTAGAGTTCAAAATAAAATGGCTCCAGAAACTGGATTTACTCAGATGCCTACACGAGAAGAGACACTCAAAACCGACACCGGTGAGAGAACAAGAAATTTACATAACTTGTCTCACCCTCATTCTGGTGCATGACTTCATTACAAGGAATGACATGCATCCCAGTTTCAGAGCTCCTCCTAGGATTGACTGGCTGAGGTCTACATTGCAACTGCATTGGAGTTCAGTTCTGTTTTTATGCCCCCTCTTACTCCCCAGTAGATCTCCTGCCTGCAGATCTCTGCCTCAGAGTCTGTTTCCAGCTAACTCAACCTAAAGATGCCTACTTGCCATCAGGTCCACACTCCAAAGGTCGTTTAAAAAGTTGTTCACCCACCCCTTGTCTCTCCAGTCCTATTTCTCACTACCCGTTCTACTACCCTTCATTACAAAAGCCTCAAGAAATAGGCTTAGGGTGGTGAAAACTGTTAAGGACTGCTAGCCGAAAGGTTGGTGGTTCAAACCCTCCCAGAGGAGCTTCGGAAGACAGACCTGGTGTTATGCTTCCGATAGGTCACAGCCTTGAAAACTCCATGGAGCAGTTCTCTCTGCACACATGGGGTCACCACGAGTCAAAATCGATTTGACAGCAACTAACAACAACAGCACTTATTTAGAGGTGAGTTAGAGGGGATCTCCAAGGGAGCAGGTGGGGAGGAGGTAAGGTCTAATCTCTTGTACGCTAATAAACGCTGTCCCTGTCCCAACACCGCGGTTTGATTGAAATGTATTTTAAGAATGGCATATTGTTATTTTTCCTGAAATGACAGGATCAGTCACACAACTGAGCTCTCCAATCACAAAGCACCCCCCTTCTATGGGGTTCCAGGAGGTAACGGTTAGTCCTGCATGATGCTCCTCAACAGCCAGGTGGTTCAGTGACAGTTTATTGGGTAAGATGCCTTTGTACAAAAGACTTCTATAATTGCAGCAAGTCTACATAAGCTTAAAAACAAAACAAAACATTTCTTCTAGTACCATGGTAATTTTGTGAAAGACCTAATTTAAACATAAGGTGTTTAATTTTACTTGTTTTACAGCCACCAAGCAGTTAGAAAAATTCACAACCCCATTTGTACTCAACGTGGAGGATGTTTCAGGAAACATGTTTTCCATGTTCTTATATTTGACGAGATCTGTTAGTTGTAATTCAAAGTTAGAGGAATGGATCCTGCTATTTATTGTGTTTGCTCTTGGTTTTGGTGGATTGGTTGCCATCTTGATCCTGGGCTCATCTTCAGCAAGACTTTACCCGTGGAATCGTAGGTATACTGAGGACAAGTTCCTCCAGAAATGATGTATATTGGCTTCTACCAGATCCCTCAGGGGAATCATTGACCATCCTGTGTTAATTTCTTGGTATGGGTGTTTGGAAGGGAGTGGTGGTTCCTCAGCCACTTAAGTAGGTACATTTGTGTCCCAAACACTGGTAAGCTGCAGACCCAAAGTTAAAATTTTCTGGAGAGTCTACTTTGTGTGTTTTTTTGCACTCAGAGCCCATATTGTCTTCCCTGTGCCAGTGGGTGTTTTTTTTTTTCCCTACTTCATATTTTACAGAGAGTGTAAACCTAATGATGTGCTGATAAATGTTTAACAACCAGCTCTCTGAAAAAATTAAAAACTATGTGTATGCAAACATAGGCTTATTATAAGGACCTGTAGTACACAAATTACAAATAATAATAAAATATCAAATAGTCTATGTTTTAAAGTCTCATATAGCCAACTGATTCTCACAGAAGGCTTTTGTGGAAATAATGGAAGACCACCCAAATGAGAACTAACAGAGGCTTTTTATTCAGAGCTTGTTCTAGCAAAGAACACCACTTGGACTTGGCAGAGATGCAAAGGCAGCCAGGGGAGTGAGAAAGCTTTGTAGGGGAAAAAGGGAAAAGTTCAGGTATGCTCTGATTAGAGGCTTTTGGTCTGAGGAAGCTGGAGGCAGGCTACTTAGAAAGGGAGCATCCTAAGTGATTGGATTAGGGAGCGTATTTGGCTTTCTCTGGTTGGTCCTGAGTTGGGAGTGGGGGTGGGGGTGGATGTAGAGATGCTGGCAGTTATTGACCAAGTCCTGACTGTTTGGGCTTATTGCTGCAGAGGGTATGCCATGGCTTCCTAAGCTTGCTATAAGTCAGAATCCACTGATGGTACACAACGACAGTAACAACTGGTTGTATAGAGGTTGTGGGTCACTGTTCTACTGTTATACATGGCTAGGACAATATCAGTTTGCATATTCAATCTTTCCCTTTCATTGATTTGTGCCTAATTCTCCTATTTGCAGCCTACCTACAGTTGCTATTGATGAATATGTGTAGTTCCAGCATGAGTGTTGGCTGATATTTTTGTTTATGTTAACAAGTAAGAGTAAAGTGAAACAACAAGGATATGTGTATGTATTTTGGAATTTCATTTGTCCATCAGTGATGTGAGTGACTCCTCTGCTGAATCAGATAATATTTTTCAAATACAGGAAGATTGTTTCCTTAATTTTTTTTTTTGTGCTACTCACAGCGTAATAGTTACAGACATGTCACACTTTTAAGTTTAATCTGTATTATTAACATCTTTTCCATCACTTTCTTAGATCTAGATAATCAACAAAACAATAAATGAAGCCCTGATTTGTAGTTTTTGCAGATTTCTGTGGTCTAATACTCCTATCATGGCTGATTTCAAGACACCAATGCAATATCACTATAGAGTTGGAAAGAGACGTGCAGTAGAACAACATCATGATTTAGTATTTCCACCATACAGCTGCAACTGGCGTAAACAACCTCAAGAGCGTAGACAATAGTGAAATGCAATAAATAATTAGGCAGTAATGTGTTTTGAGTATTTATTACTTTTATTTACATATATTTAATAGCAAGTTTACATAATTTTTAATAGTGGGTCTGCTTAACTACAAGCTTAACAAAATTTGTGAAAAATTAATCATTTCTAGCACACCACCGGTGCAAAAACCAACAGAATTTCCATCAAGAGACAAAATACTTTAAACCACAGTGTTCCAGTTTTTGAGAATTTCAGCATGGGTTTTTTTTCTACCCTGAGCATCCCAAGGCCTCATCTCTTCTCCTAGGGAATCCCCTAAAACTCAAAGCCCTTGAATTCTCAGACTATCATCCCCTAGGCCCATCCTCTCCCTGGACAGTTGTGATACCTGCTTAAGTTCTAGTTTATAGTTTCATCTTAGATTTTGGCCTCTGGGGATTTTCTTTACTTTCTTTCCAAGTTACTGTGCATTCAAACAAATGTTTTTAAAATCTCATCCAGCAAAAGATTAGTCCGAAGGACTGATTGTCCACAGCTACCAAGGCCTCCACCAGACTGAGTCCAGTACAGCTAGATGGTGCCCGGCTACCACCACTGACGGCTCTGACCAGGATCACAACAGAGGGTTCTGGACAGAGCTGGAGAAGGATGTAGAGCATAATTCTAACTCACAAAAAAAAGACCAGATTTACTGGCCTAAAGGAGACTGGAGAAACCTCGAGAGTATGGCCCCCAGACACACTTTTAGCTCAGTGGTGAAGCTACCTCCGAGGTTCACTGTTCACCCTGGGAGTGGACAGCCCCTAAAACCAAATGAGACTGACGAGGTACAGGAGTCCAGTGACAAGGGCCAGAAGGCAGAAGGGGACAAGGAAGCTGGTGATAGGGAACCCAAGGTTGAGTAAGGATATTGTTGATGTGTTGGGAGATTGTTAACCATTGTCATAGGGCAACATTTGTAGTAACTGTTAAATGAGAAACTATTTTGTTCCATAAGCCTTCATCTTAAGTGAGAATAACAGCACAATTGGAAGAGCGTAGTCAATGTCACTGAACTGTGCATGTAGAAATTTTTGAAACAGTGTATCTTTGACTATGTGTATTTTCACCAAAAAAAAAAGGTTGAGAAGTTAGAGGGTTAATATGTTGTGGGGTTGTTAACCAATGTCATAAAACAACATGTGTACTACTGTTTCATGAGAAACTATTTGTTCTGTAAGCCTTCACCTGAAGTACAATAAAATATTAAAAAAAAAAAAAATCTCATCCAGCCTTTCTAGGTGTTATGTAATGGAGAAGTTTGATGATATTTGGTCTCCATATTGGCAGGAATGGAAGGCCACACACTATAGAAATTTCCGACCCTGAATCTGACTCTGTGTAAAGAAGTTTTCCTGACCATCAAGACTGAGCTTGTCAAGGTTTACCATAACCAAATGCAGGTTGTTTCCGGCGTGAAAACTTACTGTTCTTTGGAGATTCTTATGCTATTTGGCCTTCAGGAGCCATGCTTTGAGGGCACTGTTAGATGCCCTGGCAGTGAGAAGCATGCTGTAGGAGCGGGGTTGCCTATTGGATGTCTAACTGGCTGCGTTGGGATTGTTGAAGGTGTAGATTTCAAAAGAGATTTAAAGGCAATTCTTCCAAACTAAAGAATGCCAGAATCATCCCTAAATTAAAACATTGGCATAAATTCATGAAAAAGTATAATAAACCTAAGAAAGGAAAATCATCCATAGTAGAAAGAGATTAATAGTGATGTTTTATGCACCTCTCAAATGGTCACATAATTTTAAAAATAAACAAGAATAACGCAATTTTCTTATGGAAAGCAACACATGGATATCCAAATACAAGTTTTTAATTGATCAATATGAACAAGCAAGTGTTGTCTTAAGTTTAAAAGTTCAGACAACTGAATTGCATAATGCCTAGTTTTTCAAAGTTTCTGTGATATGTAAACATTTGTACAAGAGGAAATACACATATTAGTAAATAAAATCAGAGATGTATATGTGAGTTAACATTTAAGGAACTCTGGTGGCACGGTAGTTAAAGCACTGAACTGGTAACTGAAAGCTTGGAGGTTCAAAACCACCAGTTGCTCTGTGGGGGAAAGATGTGGCAGTCTGCTTCTGTAGAGATTTACAGCCTTGGAAACCCTATGGGATCACAATGAGTCTAATCAACTTGAAGGCAGTGGGTTTGTTTGCTTAATGTCAAGGTTGAGTCCCTATGCAAAATTTGTTGTTGTTGTTTTTTAATTCCTCCCCCTCCGCTTTAACACTTGTCTTTATTGTATCATCATAATAGGGAGTTTCCCTTTACAGTACTGGGCTTTGTTCTTTTTGTAGATTGTGGAAACCTTCCTAAAATTCTTTCAAGAATTAGCCTGGTCCTGAAAGAATCTTTTTCTTTCGGCAGAAAATGTAGTCTGAGCACGCAAAGCTCAGTGATGGAAGAGCAGATGCGCCTGTGGCTCTTTCTTACTTTTCAGTTTCTCTCGTCGTATTTCAGTTTAAGTAGCATACTTAATTTTACCAGCCTCGTGATTTGGGGGTATTGTTGTCTTTTGTGTTGTAACGGATAGGATGCCCTTCCAATAATACCATCATATTTCAAGTACATTTAAGAAACAGTAAAGTCAGTCATTAATTACATAATTTTAACTGGTCCAGAATTAACTTTGTCTTGGAGTAGATAACAACTGACACTTTACTCCTTAGCAAAATAAAAATTTAACTGTCAGCTCTGTATTAAAACAGCCGATGTTAAATGACTATGCTCTCCCTGTCGTATTTTCCCTTTTACCTCCTTATCCAAATACATATTCATGTAATGTAAATTTCATTTTATGCAGGAATGACAAGCAGTTGTGTCACGCTAGATTGATTTGATTGATTTGCTTAACAAATGTTTTGTTTTAGAACGTCCAATTATTCTTATAGGCCATCTTGGGGAATGTATGCTTGTTCAATAGCTTGATTCCTAGCTGTGGATTCGTTTAATCATGTTTCACTATAAATTCACGAACTGTAGATAGTGGTGTCCAAGCAATTTTTTAAGAAATTATTAATAGGTATATCCAGTGTTGGGTGTGGGTTTACATCGTTGTCCCTTGTATGAAATATGTTTCATAACAAAAATATGACTTAATGCATAATTTATTTAAGCTTTAGCAAAGACGCAGGAGATGTTCTTTTCCAAATGCAAACACTCTGAAAAACACCACTGGATGAGTAAACACTGTACTTTAAAAGGGAGTGTGTGAGGCAATAAATGTCATCCCCAACTCAGATAAACACTAAAATGGTATTTATGTGATGATGGAGTTGTTCTTGTGGCATCCGCGCACCTTTAAAGCACAGCCAGGATTATTGATGAATATGCCCTTTACGGTCGCTTTGGTTTGTTTCTTTTTTGTTTTCTTTGTAGCCATCTTTGACAGATAATTTTTTTTTCCATTAATCCCCCTTCATACCATTTTCTTTTAAAACCCCGGTATGTTCTGATATTTCCAAAACAGTGAGTTGCGATATAAAACTTATCTAATGGAGGTGACAAGACCGTCCCCCTTCATTTTGAACCTACATTTCTTAGTGATTGGAGACTTATCTCTTCCCCAACTTTGGGGACCTTTTGCATTGTTGGGTTTCTGTTTGTTTGTTTGTTTTTAATTTCTTTATCGTTCAACAGGCAAGGTTCTCTCTCTGGTGCAGATTTAACAGCTCCAAATTAATCTTTAGTCTTTACTTTTTTTTTTCATTTCAAAAGATGTTTGCTTTGTTTTCTTAATCAATGAGCGATTCAGTAATTTTCTGAGAAAACTTCTTAGTACCTACAACCTGAAATTTCAAAAATGAAGCAATTTCCTGTTATTGACTCATGTTCTGCTTTGCCTGGCACAGGTAATGATATTTTTCCCTGGAGGAATCAATTGATTCTTGTGTTGGTGTGTGCACATGTTTATATGTGACTATCTGTGTGTTTTTAATTATGGTTGAAAGCCTAATAAGAAATAACCAAATGAACATACTCTTAATATTCAAGTGGCGTAAAATCTGAGCTTTTCAGTGATCCCCAGATTCACAAAAATGTATACATCATACATGAGAGGAGATCAACGAAGCTGAATTGAAATGGACGTGATCAACAGTGACCACAGTCAGTCATTAGCCAAGTGACATTACACCCCAGTCTTGTAGCTTGGTGAATTTGAATTGGGGTCCGCAAAATAAATATGTCTGTATTTCATGAAAAATTGAGGAACAACAACAAATAGGAAATACTGAAAATGTTAGAGCCTTAAATGCCAAGGATCTGCCATATTAGGTAGTAATATTTATGTCTAACTTTTAGGGAACAGGGTACCTATTACCGTATTCCACTGAAATAATAGAGATGAGCATAAACGCTAAAGCAAAATGCTATTTTTTTTTCCCTTTGTGGTAAGTATCTAGAGTCCTACACTCTGCCTTTTAAAGTATTCTGCAAGTACCTGTGCCCAGTGCATTTAGATGAGTAGACCTCAAAGTTACTGATGATGATGATAAATTATGATACGTGTGTGCTCATCCTGCTCGTCCTTAGGGGTCACAATCGCTTAGCCTGATCTCTTGTCTCGTGGTATTTTACATAGCTGAGTGATTAAGTGACTGCAGCAGGGGGTCACTCTCTCTTCACTTTGATCCATCTGCAAACATCCATATTTTCATGATTCTGGCTTTTTCATGGATCCACCTGTGACCTTCTTCTGTGCTTACCAGAGTCGATTGTACATCCAGAAACTATTCCGAAGCCAGGGCGATTTTTTATTGTCAAAACTCTTGGGTACTGGACATTTATAGAGGAGAAGCCTAAAATTCTCAAAATTATTGTTTTCCCTCTGAGTATACTGGGGAAGAGTTATACATCACTGCCTTCTACCCTGGCAGACAATGCACCAGGAATCTTCCTTCTTTAAAAGACCATGCCCATCTTAGTGGACTGAAGAAAGCAAGGGGTGAGTTTGGGCAAGGCCATCTTATCGTTTTAATCAGAAACAGAAAAATGGCACACATTATATTTTGCCTTGCTCTACATACAAGATAAATTCAAGTAAAATATACCAGATAATTTGCATTTCTCAGGAAAATTACTTAGGTATGCTCTTTCATGCGTCTGAATGTTTGTACCTGCTGATCCTTTCCCTTGGAATGCCCTGTTCCCCACTGGTACCAGTTTTTTCTTTTCCTGACAAACTGTTTTCATCCTTGAGCAAAGGTAAAATGTTACTTCCTGTTTGATACCTTCCTCAACCCTCCCAGGTTACCTGAAAACAAAAGAAAAAAACAGCTGCTGCAGAATCGACTCTGACTCATGACAACCCCATGTGTGTCAGACTAGAACTCTGCTCCTCAGAGTTTTCAATGGCTGATTTTTCAGATGTAGCTCACCAGGTCTTTCTTCTGAGGCACCTCTTGGTGAACTCAAACTTCCAACTTTTTAGTTAGCACCCAAGTATGTTAACTGTTTGCACAACCCAGAGTTACCTTAACCTGCTCAATTAACTTACCAGGCTTGCTTATTATTATTATTATTTGATATTACATCTGTCATTCCCTTTAATCTCTGTAGCCCAGGACTGTGTCTGAACTCAATACCCAATCTTCTTTCTAACTTTAGAGAAATGTCATTTTTCTGCTTTGTTTCCCCCAATAAGATTTTCTAGACTGAATAAATGAATGACGAAATGAGTATGTGAGTGAATGAAAAATATCCAGCCCTATGAATTTTGTTTATTCTTCAATTATACTGATATCAGCTAATGGCATTGAAACTAGAGAAGGGTTCGATTTTAATTTCTATCACTTAGAAGCAGTGTGACCTTGGGTAGATTACCCAACCCCTTTAAGCCTCAGTTTTTCATCTGTAAAGTAAATATTGCTCATATCATTGGCTCACAGTGAAGACTCAATGAAGGAAGCCAGATGATTAATAATAGTTAATACTCTCTTGAAAAGAACTAAGAGTGTCAAAAATAGATGTAAAGATAATATTGATTTTTTTGCTATAAGACAGCATTCAAAAGAGAAATCAATAGCCTGAAAAGTCACTGGAGCTAATTAGAAACAAGGGATAAAATGATTGACATATTTCATAGATAATCTTCAACCTAAAATAAATGCTTTGTGTTCTAGATTTTTGTTTTGGAGCCAATTACCTTAGTGCTCAGAAATACATTCTTCCATACAAACAACAGGTTGTCGAAGACTTGTTTCTCCGAACGGCCTGTAAAATGTGTGTACCTTAGAATATACAGGAAGTAATGAATTTACAGAACCATTTCTACTATCTCAGCTATCGCGTGGTTTTTGTTGTTGTTAGGTACCACTGAGCCGGTTCCGACTCACAGGGACCCTATGTGCGACAGAATGAAACACTGCCCAGCCCTGTGCCATCCCCACAATCGTTGCTATGCTTGAGCCCATTGTTGCAGCCACGGTGTCAATCCATCTCCTTGAGGGTCTTCCTCTTTTTTGATGATGACCCTCTACTTTACCAAGTATGATGTCCTTCTCCAGGGACTGATCCCTTCTAATAACCTGTCCAAAGTATATGAGACGAAATCTCGCCATCCTCGCTTCCAAGGAGCATTCTGGCTGTGCTTTTTCCAGCACTTTTTTTCATTCTTCTGGCAGTCCATGGTATATTCAATATTCTTCACCAATACAATAATTCAAAGGCATCAATTCGGTCTGCCTTAGTCGTTTCCAGCTTTCACACGCATATGAGGCAATTGAGAACACCATGGCTTGGGTCAGGTGGACCTTAGTCCTCAAAGTGACATTTTT
>NW_004443949.1:3308062-3309180 GCF_000243295.1 Trichechus manatus latirostris | reverse complement strand
TATCACTTCAAGATTTTATTTAGCTTTCAAACTCTTCCTTTGAATGTTCTTTTCTCTTTCCCTTTTGACCCCTCACGTTGTAGTTTATCTCTTGACCACTTGCTTCCTTCTGATTTTTCCTCATTATTGTCCTTGGTTCTTTGTGTTTTCTTTTTTCTTTTCTCTTGAACAGAGCTGTCTTTTCTTATGGAAGGCCTCCTTGTCTTGAGATAGTCTTTCCCGTGTATTTTCCTCCACATGTTGTTCTTCATACCAACTTTCTTTTTTCTTGTGTGATTTATCTTACAGCTTTTGAAATCTAGCTGTTAATTTATTGTCTATAGTTTTCTTTAGAATTGCCATGCAACACGTTTACATTAATCTTGATATATATTTTCATGGCTCTCTTTTTCTTTCTGTTCCTTGAGACTGGCTTTCTTTGTTCTGACTTTCTTTTCCCAGGCTCTACTTCGGGGAAGTTTGGATTGATATATCAAGCTGTAAATTCATAACATTTAAGAGTTAAAAAGTACCATAAATATTGTCTTGACCACACTATGTATATTAGTAGGAAGGAAAACATATTCTAAAACCCAGCTCCTATTGTTACCTCCCTCCTCAGAAACTTTAGATATAGCCTAATTCTGTACTGGTATGGTCAATTTCTATGTGTATAATTTTCAGTCATTGTTTCTTTTAAAAAATGGACTCATGCAGCACACATTCTTTTTTAAATGTGGTAAAATATACATAACATAAAATTCACCATTTTAACCATTTTAAAGTGTACAATTCAATAGCATTTAGTACATTCACAATATTGTATAAACTATCACCACTGTGTAATTCCAGAACTTTTCCTCACCCCAAAAGGAAACTCCCTATCCATTAAGCAGTTACTCCTCATTTCTCCTCCCCGCAGCCCCTGACAACTGCTTATCTGCTTTCTCTCTTGAGGAATTTACCTATTCTGGATATTTCGTATAAATGGAATCATACAATTTGTGGCATTTTGTGTCTGCCGTCTTTCAATACGTATGGTTTTATGACCTGCTCTTTTCATCATATATGTTATAAACTTTTTTGCTTGTTATTAAATAATCTTCTACACATGCAGTGCTTTTTCCTATTCCAAAGTT
>NW_004443949.1:3299895-3307962 GCF_000243295.1 Trichechus manatus latirostris | reverse complement strand
CTAGTCCTTGTCTTCCTGGAACAGCAGCTAGAATAAATTCAAAATATATACAGATATGTAGCTCCCAACAAAGTCCTCATTTGCCCCTGGTTTGAACAACTACAAATATGTCTATAATCAAAGGTCATTTCTTTCAATAGCTGCCATCTTATTGTGCAGTTGAGAACAGGGAGATTTGTCACACTTACGTTCTTGATGATCCACATGATGACTCCTCTACCACTTCACATTGTCTCTCCCTTCCCTCCACCCTGTACCTCTGCCCAATTTTTGCAGATCTCTATCTGAAAGTTCTGCGTAATTGTCCTCCTTAACAGGATGCTGTGCCCCTTGTACGCCATTGACTAAGTGGTGAATGGTGGCAGGCCATTTCCCTTTATCCCCATCACTCTATTATCTCTACCACCATGCCTTTTCATATCTTCTTGCCAGTGTGAGGTGCAGAAGGAGGTTAGTTAGTTATTGGATGGATAGCTCTTGATATACACATGCACAGGCTCACACACACACCTGCTATAGATAAATACTAATTTTCAGAAATAATACAGCCTAGATCTATATTAAGGAAGAAAACATTTCCCCAAATGGAATATAACCTATCCAGATCACCATATTCAAATACAACAGGGTTCAATATCCATTATCATGCAGATTGTTATTAATCACACACACTCATTAACAAACAACAAAGTCTACCTGCTGCCAGCAAGGCTGTGCCCCAGAGCACACCTAGATGAAAAATTGAGTCATCTACTCATTGATGACAACCTAAACACCTAGTGGAGGGCTTGGAATTATTGTTTTTCTATCCTTAACACAAAATCACATTTCTAGGCATTATCACACTGCTTTTTGTGAGCGGTAGATGGTTGTATGAGCTTTGAGGACTCTCCTATGCAAATAAGGGGGCTATTGAGAGAAATGCTGAGATGGTAGCAGAGGTTGCTGTTCCAGTTACATGTCCTCTGGATCCATCCTATTATAATTAATAACCAAAGTCCTTACAATATTATTTTTAGCTGGGCAAGTATTGTACTCTTGGGAGGAAGCCCCATACCATAAACCTTCCCTCAAAAAAATTTCCAGATATCTCTTAATAAAAACTGCTTTAATGTTCTAACCTCTAGTCTTCTTTATTTCCACCTTTATCCTGATAGAGAAATCAGGACTAATTAATATATTTTGTTTTTTCTCCCTTTTTCCCCCATATGTCTATCTTTCCTTCCTGGATCTATCCTAGTCTGTTTTTAGCTTCTTGGCTGTCTCAACTTTTCTTCAGCTAACTACAGCTTACTACTATTATCCAGCCCCTCTTATCCTGCATGGTTGACAGAGACGAAAATCATCCTGATCAAGCAAATGTATAGCTTTACATTTCTTCACCTTCCAAGCCCCTTGTCATCATCCTCCTTCCTTTCTGGCTGCCATCTTTGAACAGCTACAATATCCTTCTCACTTTCTCTTTGTCTTCATTTCCTAGCGCTGTAGTAACAGAGGAGCCCTTGTGGCACAGTGGTTAAGAGATACGGCCAGCTACAGCTGCTAACCAAAAGGCTGGCAGTTTGAATCCACCATCAGCTCCTTGGAAACCCTATGGGGCAGTTCTACTGTGTCTTGTAGGGTCGCTATGAGTTGGAACTGACTCAACAACAACGGGTGGTGGTGGTAGCAATAGGAATGCCACAAGTTGGCAGCTTTAATGAACAGAACTTCATTTTCTCACAGTTCAGGCAGCTAGAAGTCCAAATTCAGGGCACCAGCTCTAAGAGAAGTCTCTTTCTCTGTGGGCTCTGGGGGAAGATCCTTGTCTGAGTGTCTGTAGCCCTGGCTTTCCTCAGTTCCTTGGCGAGCCCCACATGGCGTCTATCTTCCCCCCTTATACTTCCTCCTGTGTCTAATCTGCTCTTTTTGCATCTCCAAAGGGATTAGTTTTATGACACACTCTACACGGATATGGCCTAATTAACATAATAACAAAATCCTACTCCCAAACAAGGTTATGTCCACAGGTATAGGGATTAGGATTCAAATTCATATTTGGGGTGGGGGTAGGGGGGCAATTCAGTCCATCACACTCTCCCTCAGTGGTAGCCATGTTAGCTTCTTCCAAGCATGCAACACACACTCGTCAAACCTGTGACCATTCAGCAGTCGGGCTGGTGATTTATAATTATTATCTCTTATCTTGTTAGGATTATCTTACTGAGAAGATTGGGGTTAAGAACGCTGGTTTTCTGCATCCAAATCTAATTCATTTTCCTCCTTATTGCTGCCAAAATAGTGGTGTTAGTCATGTCAAGGTTAAAACTAGTGAAGTGAACTTCAGACTATTTTACTGCAGAAATACGTATTAAATAGAGTGCTTGTTCCTCTAGGTGAGAGTCAGGAAGGATTTTCTCCAAAACAGAGTGGTCAAATATTTGAGGATTAGTATGTGAAAGCACACCCTGCTGTTTCCACTTCTGCCCCCATCCTAGATTGGGATGGCACTGTCGATTAATCAAGCAACAAGTATGTATTCAGCCACATACTCTACACTGAACTGAATTAAAGCCAAAAGAGCCACATTTTTCAAATGACATAAAGGGCGAAAACATGTATCTGTGTCCAACAGGGCCTATTTGTTTTAAGCAGATGGATATGCACTGTTAAAAATCATAGTAAGCCAATAACAGAAATTGAAGTTTATTGAATATACAAATTGCAAATTGGGGTAACATTTCAACTAGAGTGTCAGAAATGTTCCCAAGATGAGAAGAACTTCCAAAATTTGTATACCAAATCTTAATTGACATTACCATGGAAAAAAGGATGGGAACAGAACTGATAAACAAATGTGTTGTCAGGAGGATTTTCATACAGCATTGTCTTGAAGAACAATTAAAATATTTACTGATTTACCCTAAACATAACTTCCAGTCTGACCATTGGAGTCTGTTTCCTGAAACTGACCTAATTCTTCAAAAGAGCACAGCTACAAAAGCCACAATGGTCTTACTGGTCTATGTAGATCATCGAGTCAAAGGTGCTTTTCTAAAAAACCAAACCAAACCCATTGCCGTCAAGTCGATTCCAACTCGTCGCGACCCTATAGCGACCCTATAGAACTGCCCCATACAATTTCCAAGGAGTGCCTGTTGGATTCAAACTGCCAACCTTTTGGTTAGCAGCTGTAGCTCCTAGCCACTATACCACTGCTTTTAGGAACCATTTCTTCAAGGCTCAAATTTCAAAAGGACACCTAAGGGCAGTGGCCTGTGTGTGTTACTCCAACTTCCATGAAAGCCAGAAATCTATATTCTAGGAAAATTAAAATGATTTTGTCAGCACCCACTTCTATTCATCTGCTTTTCATTGACTTCCTTTCCAAATGCATGTTCTGCTGCCAGTCTTTTTTGGGACTTGTCATTATTTGAAAATAGATACAGAAGATCCTTCTGCCATCTTGTTCTTTTCAAGGTGACTCATCTATAGTCTATTTAAAAACATCTGTGTACCAGGAAGTTATGTTTAAACCATTTTTCCAATTATGGTGTATTCTTTTTAGAAATTTTTATTAATATGATATCCAAATTTGACCCATGATCTAAATCCATTTTTACATAGCCTGTGGGAGACAAGATGTCTGGGTCCTGTTGGCATAAAGGCAGTAGATAAGAATTATACCTTCTCATGGTACTTACATGTCATCAAGAAGGGCCAATCACTAGAAAAGGGCATCATGCTTTGTAGACTGGAGGACCAATGAAAATGAGGGAAACTCTCAGTGAGATGGATTGACACAATAGCCACAACAATGGGCTCAAACATATCAACAATCACGGAGGCGGCACAGAATGTGACAATGTTTAGTTCTGTTAAAATAAGTTCTCCACAAGTTGGAGCTGGCTCCAGGCAACTAACAACAACAACAGTGTGTTACTGCAGGATGAGAGAGTTTTCTTTACCATCTGATGTCTAGAAATAAATGCTTCTCTCTTTGGAGTCCTTCAAGGAATAAAGTTATCTCTAGACCTTTTATGTTGTTGATGTTAGGTGCCACTGAGTTGGTCCGACTCATAGCGACCATATGTACAACAAAAGGAAATACTGCCAGGTCCTACACCATCCTCACAACTGTTGCTGTGTTTGAGACCACTGTTGCAGCCACTGTGTCAAACCATCTCATTGAGAGTCTTCCTCTTTTTCACTGACCCACTGCTTTACCTACCATGGTGTCCTGCAGGGACTGATCCCTCCTGACAACATGTCCAAACTACGTGAGACGAAGTCTTACCATCATCGCTTCTAAGGCGCATTCTGGCTGTACTTCTTCCAAGACAGATTTGTTCGTTCTTCTAGCAGTCTGTGGTATATTCAATATTCTTCTCCAACACCATAATGCAAAGACATCAACTCTTCTTTAGTCTTCCTTGTTCATTGTCCAGCTTTCGCATACATATGAGGCAGTTGAAAATACCACGGCTTGGATCAGGCACATCTTGGTCCTCAAAATGACATCTTTGCTTTTCAACACTTTAAAGAGGTCTTTTGCAGCAGATGCAATGTGTTGTTTATCGAGCCCTTACTATGCATAAGGATATTCACGAAATACATTACATAAATTATTTCTAGTTCTTAAAGTAGCCCATCCAGGTCAATGTTATTATCACCATTTTACAAATGAGGAAACATTGTCAGAGAAGTTTAAGATCACACAACTGGTCAGAATTGGAATCATATTACTTTCCTAAGAAAATGTATTCCTAGAAGTTTCCAAATGGTATGATTATAAATTCCATCTTACCCAAAATAGTAGCCAAGCTAGAGTGGTTCCTGTGTATGACTTACATCATCTTGAATAAGTAACAGTATTTTTTAACCTCTAAGCATCTGTCAAGTTTCTCTTGTTCAAACTAATTCTTCAGAAGATTGCTCTTGTAAAACAATAAAGAAAGAGGAATGTTGAGAAATTTACCCCAGGTCACACAACTCCCTAATAGTGGTTGGTGAAAAGGAGTTTTCTCTCTCTAACCTGGATTGTCTCCTGCTCCCACCCTGTCCCCAGTGCCTAAACCAGGCCTTCCTACATTGTAGCTGATCCATAATTGTTTGTTGAAAGATTGAATGCATGAAAGAATAAATGTGAATGTATAAACACAAAAATAAACAACACTATCTACACACGTGTTTTCTATTCTTAAAATTTTATTATTTGAGACATGGATTCATACGTCCTTTGAAATTTGAATCCAGATGGTAAAAACCTGGAATAATAAGTTAGTCTATTATACAGATGCTGTATCTGTCACCCCAAGAAATACTATAAAGTAATTTCAATTCATTATAAATTAAACATGATATCTTCACACAGTGGTGTTTGATAAACCTTTGTTGGATGAAATTGAATATTTCACAGCAATGACAATAGGTACTTGTAATAAAACTTCTAAATACCATGTGACAGCTATTCTGATTAGTTTTATGTCATCATTAATTAAGATTTTTTGAAGTAAAATCCATCAAGGAGAATTTGCAATACTTTTTATACTTGGAATTTAACAGAACCATAGACATTGTCTTTTTTTATATCAAGCATATCTGTCCCCCAGTTTTAAGTCATTATCTCCTTTCTGCTTTGATATTACTTACACAATTGAATAACTGACTGTGTCCCTATTAGAGATTTGCCCCTTATCTGCTGGATTTTCCAAGATAACTATGAATATGTTAAAGAAGTGAAATCATGAACCATAGAGAAAAGCTTTTATAAAAGGGTTTTAGTGGTCATTCTGTCATGACAACTTCTAGCTACTGAATAGAATTGTAAATAAATACTTTTATTTATTTGTGATTACCAAATAAAATAGACATTTTCAATGGTTTAGTCTTTAATGAGAGAATTGTGTAAACACTGGGTGGATTGGACACCAGTGATGCAAATATCTTTCACATTTTCAAATGTCAGCTGTTCTCAAGAGAAGACGCTTAAATAAACACCATCTATAGATATAGCAGATGTTTAATTTCAGTTTTCCAATACTTGTACTGTTAATAACAGTTCAGAGAAGATTCCAAGTGCTTTGATTTTAATCAATGGTGATTTTAAAAAAAAAATAGCTGGGCTAAATGATGTGTGTTTGTCTTTGGACCATCTCCCTTAAACAGATGGTATCTTTGGGATTGCTATGACACTTCATTGTTGCTGGTGCCTGATGACTCATTGTAGGAAAATCCCAGTGCACAGAAAATGTGAAAATGAGATTGTTTGGTGTTCTTTGTTACATCTAATTTTCAAACAGAATTTCAACAGATGTGACAGTTTTACCAAGATGTTGTCAAAATAAGACTAACCCACTGACAAATCAAATGTGGCTCGTGTTCATCCTTTGGTACCATTTTTGGTTTGTGTCCGGTGTCAGGAGACTTTGTATCAGTGTCATCCCTGAAAACTTGATCGTTTCACATGGCATATTGTCAATTTTTTCGTCCTTCCTGATGGCTCATTTCGCAGCCACAAGATGACACTTCCTGGTTTTTCCCCTCCTCCACCTCCCTCCACCCACGTATCACCAAAGAATGTTTGTAACTGATCTTCAGTTCTTTGGAAATAACATGAGATCATCCACCAGGGAGCCTCTTAGAGGTCATGGAGAAAGACGATCCATTGTGAAGGAACTCACAGTGTCCTAAGGAAGTTTCTTGGGTGTAGCCGTGAATCTACGTTAGGCTGCTTTCTTAGCTATCTAGTGCTGCTATAATGGAAATACCATAAGTGGGTGGCTTTAACAAACAGACATTTATTTCCTCACAGTTTGGAAAGCTAGAAATCCGAATTCAAAGTGCTGGCTTTAGGGGAAGGTGCTGTCTTTCTGTCGGCTCTGGATGAAGGTCCTTGTCTCTTCTCAGCTTCTGCTCCTGGGTGATTTTCATGTGGCTTGGCATCTCTCTTCCTCCATCTCTGCTTCTTGGCTTGCTTTTTTAATCTCCTTTATATCTCAAAAGAGATTGAACTCAGATATACCCTATACTAATCCTGCCTCATTAACACAACAAAGACAACCCATTCCCAAATGGGGTTATAACCCCAGACCTAGAGGTTAGGATTTACAATACATATTTTGGGGGAACATAATTCAGTCCATAACAGCTGGTAACCTTGTCGAGTTAAAAAGACAATTCCCATAACAATTCAGCTATCACACCCTTGGCACATGGCCAAAATAGCCCTGAAAAAATGAGGTCAGCACACAGTGGTATCAAACATTATTTTTTATGTCAAAAAGACCATAAAGTGGAGACATCACTAGGGTTGTTGTTACCCAGTGCAGTAACTCATGGTGTCACCCATCCATGGACCTCCTTCCATACCAGACCATGCAAAATGCTTAGTAATATTTATTATCAATTTTAATCATAGAATAATATGTGATAAATATAGTTGCGAATTGTTTAAAGGTGATATTTTTTAGATTATATGAGTACTAACAACAAAATTGTTTTGTAAAATCTTTCTACACTGAATTAAAACATTATTAGTTACTACATTATTAGTAACTGAGCGGAAGCCTTTTTTGATTTTTCTCCTTCTTTTCCTTTAATTACCACTTGATTCTCAAAAAAGCTACTGATATAGGTTCACAAATAGTAATTACCACAATATTGTAGATAAACCACCAGAAAATTTGACAAAATCAGTGACTATAAAAACACTGGCAGCAGCGAAATCAACAGCACGCGCTTGTAACTCCTGCAGATAAAAACCACATGACTCAAAGCTTCACTGTAATTGGTTAATGATGACAGCTCTGACCAGAACACATTGGAAGATTCAAAAAGTAAATTAGCATAGAGTTTTAGCCTTGTAGGTATAATGATACATGTAAACTGGGCTTAAGAAAAAAAAAATTTTGTTGTTATAACTAACTACAGGGATATTTTTACAAAAAATGATAAATTTCTGCTGAAACACTGCACGGAAATTTTATAGACAGTCATTTTGGTGTCACCCACTCTGACAGTGTCACCCAGCATTGTCTGAAACCCTTGCATTCTCCTAGTGATGCAACTTCATAAAGAAAAAAAAAA
>NW_004443949.1:3297121-3298740 GCF_000243295.1 Trichechus manatus latirostris | reverse complement strand
TTAAGTGCTTTAGGAGACATGGGCAGAGTCTAATGTCAGTTTTGTGTGTTTTACTTTAGACTGAAGGTGATGTCATAGATTCAAGCAGCTTCCCCTTAACCGAAGTTTTGGACTTGGAAGATAAGACAGAAGGTAGAGTGTGGAAGGGAAGCTTGAGAAAGGACTCCAGATCCAGAAAATGATGATGTTGGAAAATTCACACATAGCACTGACTTGGCTGCTTTACTATTTTTCATTTCCAGAAACATTTACTGAGCAACTTCATATGACAGCCACTCTGCTGGGTGCTAGGGAGACAGAGATGAGTTAAACATGGCGCCTTCAGTCAGAAATTTATAATCCGATAGTGAAGAAAGACTGTGCAAATGAATAACTGTAATTCAGTTATGTAGCTATGTAGCTGTGATAAAAGTATGTGCTACAATGCACAGAAGTTCCCGTTTCCATTTTAAATAGATGAAAGAATAGGAGACTCATCTAAAACTGTATCATTTCCAACATCACATGCACATATACATTGGAAATAGTTTGTGTTCCATACATCTGTGCTCCCATTTTCTTCGAAAGACCGAAAATGCCATGCGTCTCCTTATATTTCCAGTGCTCAAGCACAAAGTAAAAGCTCAATAAATGTTTGTGATTCCTAATGCAATAAACGTTACTGATTCCTTCCACACACACATCCTGAGTTGTTATGGTTGTTGTTGGCTGCAGTTGAGTTTTCCCTGACTCATGGCGACCCCATGTACAATGGGATGAAATGCTGTCTGGTCCTATGCTATCCTCAAGTTATCACAACCAAACATGGAGGTAGCATAGGACCATTGTGATTCATAGCATTTTCATTGACTGATTTTTGGAAGTAAATCACCAGGTCTTTCTTTCTAGTCAGTTGTAAGTTTGGAAGCTCCACTAAAATCTGTTCAACATCATAGCAACATGCAAGCCCTCACTGACACATGAGTGGTGGCTGCACATGAGGTACCTTGGCTGGGAATTGAACCTAGGTCTCCTGCATGGAAGGCAACAATTTACCCACTGAACTACCAATGCCCCTAACCATCAATGCCCCCGTGAGTCATGGGCCCTGAGTTATGAGCCTGTAAAAGATCTTTCTGGTGTGCATTCTGCACAGTGCCTATCATGGTGTAGACATAGGAAGGTTCCTATCTGTGGTGAGACAAATATTTAAGCAAAGGCCTAGGGAAATTAATGCATTAAATTAATTTATTTTAACAAAAAAAATAATAATGACAATATAAAATATATTCTGTCTTCACCGATCAGGATTCATTGTAAGCTCGTAGAGCATGGATATAAAATCTTTTCATTAGTCCCCTAAATCCCCCTAATACCACACTTACTGTAACCTTTCAGTAACTCTTGGCAAACTGGCTGAATAGATCTTCTGTAAATATAATCTAATAAGTAATCCCCTGAGAATTGATTTAGTAAAATTAATTGTCCTTTTTGAAGCTCTTTCTGCAAATGCTTATGAACATATGGATTAAAATGAAACATTTTCTAGATAAAATCTGCAGCTGATCTTTTGGCTTTAATTTCTCTGAACTCAGATCTTTTGAAAGAACTTAAGTATAAGACAGATTTATCTCTAGCGC
>NW_004443949.1:3295004-3296045 GCF_000243295.1 Trichechus manatus latirostris | reverse complement strand
TACATATTTATGTAGATGAAATATTAGTGTAGAGTGTACATTCTACTATCATGAATGAGTATATAACTATTTGGAATGACCTGGCTATTCCATTAGAAGGCTTGAGAAAGTTTGATGCTTGACATTGACATCAATGGCAGCTCTACTCTGTCCTATACGATCGCTATGAGTTGGAATTGACTCCATGGCAACAGGTTTGGTTTGGTTTGAGTCTCTGAAAAAGGAGCTTTGGTGAAGCAGTAATTAACTGCTTGTCTGCTAACCAAAAATCATTGGGTCAAATTCACCATTGGCTCTGAGGGAGAAAGATGTGGCAGTCAGCTTCGTAAAGATTACAGAGTTGGAAACCTTACGGGAGCAGGGGGCAGTTCTACTCTATCCTATAGGGCAGATATGAGTCGAAATTGACTCTGTGGCAATGGGTTTGTTTTTGGTTTTAGACTCTGAAAATAGCCCTGGGGTGACACAAATGGTTAAGTGCTCAACTACTAACCAAAAGTTTGGTGGTTCAAACTCTCCCAGAGGAGACTCAGAAGAAAGTAATCGGCTTCTGAAAGGTCACAGCCTTGAAAACCCTGTGGAGCACAGTTCTACTCCGCACATGTGGGGTCACCATAAATCAGAATCTACTTGATGACAACTGGCGTGGGGACTACAAGGATCCGGGCATTTCTTGAAGATTGTAGCTTTTTATTTGGCAAATTTGTACTCTTAAGTTGTCTTAACCCTAGATATTCAGAAGGTATCCTCAAGAGCACAGAAAAGCTGACACCAACTGAAGAGAGAATGAAAATGTGGTGCACAGTGGGGTCATCTGCCCAGCTACATTCTACTTCTCCCCTGTTTTATGGCATCCAGGTGGTTTGGATGGGGTTACTATGAACTTGTTTAGTACTGATTGGATTGATTCTATCCACAAAGCCCACCTTCTCAGTGATTGGTTCACGAATGCACATGCCTCAGTTAAGACCAAGAATAAATGGAGAGACATTTTACAGAGGCTTCAGGAGAAGATTCCCCTTTGTCCTGCTGTGAGAGCTG
>NW_004443949.1:3291700-3293746 GCF_000243295.1 Trichechus manatus latirostris | reverse complement strand
ATGAAGTAAGTGCTTATTCTGTGCTTCCAGAGATTGCCAACCTCATTTATAATGTAATTATGCTTATTACTATTTGCATTTTCCCCAGATTTACACCTCTCTCTTAGCAAGATGTTCTTCTCAGCTCTGCTAGGAGACCCTCCCATGCCAGCTCCTGCTGCTGTTGGAAGTCTAGGATTAAATGAGTAATGAGACACCCAGTGACATGATACTGAGTAATATCAGGGAACCTTCGGTCACTCATGCTTCACACCTCATTAATTAGGTGCTGATTGCAAAAGCTCCTGAAAAGTAGCTTTCTGCTTGCTCTATGCCCTAACAACCTGATCTACATACGAAACTCCCGTCAGCTTCTATGCCTCCGAGAAACAGCCCTAATATTTATAATGTTAAGGTTACAGATTTTAGCCTCAAAGGAAAGATGTGTGGAAGCTTAAGTTTTCATAACAGGGCTAATGTCCTCATTATATATTCAACATGCTTTAAAGAAGAGAAAATGTAACATGGCCAAATCATCTTTACTGTGAGGACTTGTATTTTGATTATCACTTATTAATCAGTTATCCAGAATGAGTCATGTAATTAAAAAAAAAAAAATGATGCTGCTCAAAAGCAAATTGGATCTCTCCTAAGACAAACCAAAACCAAACCAAACACGTAACCATCAAGTTGATTCTGACTCATAGCAAACCTATAGGACAGAGTAGAACTTCCCCATAGGGTTTCCAAGGAGCGGCTGGTGGATTCTAACTGCAAAACTTTTGGTTGGCAGCCAAGCTCTTAACCACTGCACCACCAGGGCTCCCTCTTAACCCGACTTCTTTTAAAACAGCATTTTTTCTGTTACAATAATAAATTATTCTGCACTCAGGGTCAGTTTCAAGAAGATATTCGAAGTTAATAAATCAACTGTTTCTACCTGATTTAATTCAAAACAAATTATTTCATTTCCTTAAAGCCGATGGTACTAACTCTTTTACTTTACATGACTCAGACATGGCTGAACGTATTATTTACAGAAATTTTCTAAAACAATTCACCTTTGAATAAACAGTTTATTGACAAAATAACTAGAGGATAAGAGACATAAAAGAAACTAAAATGTGGAATGTAAACTTTGAAAGTATCCTTTATTGATCTAAACCATTTTATTTTCTATGGAAAACCACAGTCTAAACTCAGCAAACAAATTACAAGTAAAACTTTGAAACATGACTTGTTTGAAGTATGGGGATTATTAGTAATCTCTTATTAAATTTCATACCATATTTTTGAGTACCATGAAAAGAGTTCACATATCACACTTAAAATTTTGCATTTGGTACAAAAGGAAAATCTCTCACACGAATGATAAAAATCAATTGAAAACACATCTATCGACCATAAATTTATGGGAACCTATACTCTAGTGTCTCTTCCCTTAGAGCAAGTGTAATTTAAGATGGATGATGGCTGCAACTCAGAATGTAGAAAACGTGCAGGCATCGTGACTTTTGTCTTTTCCTAGGCAGGCTTGGCCCCAGGGCCTCATGGGAACTTTGCAATATGCTTGGGAAAGAGAGGAGAAGCTAGAAGCAAAAAAGGCCCAGAACCAGAAAAATTCACTGAACTGTGGGCTGCTTCCTCCCCCAAATACTTGTCACTAGCCTCAATCACTATGTGTCCCAAAGATCTTAATCTTCGTTGACCTCTGTGACTAAGACGACGTAGACAGTGAGCAGCTTGCTGGGTCACAGAACTTCTAGCATCAGATCTTTGGCTACGTTGGAGTTGGTAAGCTCAAGCTGGTTAGGTGGCTGTGATGTGGACAGAATCCATCCATCGCTTAGGCAGAGAAGGCTGACAGAATCCGACAAGGTGTTTGGGTTCTAGCCTGGAGTGCAGAACACTGGCCCTGGCCTACAAGTGAAGCGAAAAGGCTCAGTCCAGCCATACAGATTAGGCAAATGAAGTCTGGCAGCAAAATGGTAGAGCCTCCCCAGGCACACTTCACTCTGGATTGGCAAGATTTATTTGCCACCCATTATCTAATCACTGAGCTGCTTC
>NW_004443949.1:3288763-3290820 GCF_000243295.1 Trichechus manatus latirostris | reverse complement strand
CTGAACTCCTGTGTACAACAAACATACAACTCTGTCTGCTAAGATCCACTATGGTGTCATTTTGTAAAAGTGGAAATTAATATCACACCAACTGCAGGCTACGAGTTGTCATTTATTATGATTTCTCAGAATACTCTGTATTTGCTACAAGAAAAAGGAAAATTTTGTTTTGTTTATTTTGGTTTTATGGTAAAACGGCTTAACTTAGAATGAGTAAATAGAATGTTTCTAATGATATAGTTATTAAAAAGTTTTATGAAAATGGTAACATCTCTAAAGATCTGAGTGCCTTTCTCACTTATAGCTACTTTCTTTCAGTTATTTTAAGTCAAAGTTTCTTTAGCTGGAACATAAAAGATCAACTTCGGTGAAACCATTGACTCTCCCGCTTAAAATTATGCACGTCTATTTTTCTGAGGAGGGAGTCCTATAGTTTTCATCAGATTCTCAAAAGGGCACCTGACCTAAAAAAGATCGTGAGCCACTACTTAAAATGAACCCCCACTGCCCTCTCTGCCCTTCCTCACAGAAGTAGGTCTCAGACAAAAACCAAAAAACAAACCCATTGTATTGAGTTGATTCTGACTCATGGTGACCCTATAGGACAGAGTAGATCTGCTCCATAAGGTTTCCAAGGAGCACCTGGTGTTTTTGAACTGCCAACCTTTGGTTTTAGCAGTGGAACTCTTAACCACTGCACCACCAGGGCTCCAGGGCTCACACAGGAGTCCTGCCTTCCCTTCGACTCTCTTTGGATCTTTTTATATGTCTAGGCCAGGTATGTTGCTTGGCTCTGGAGTATCCTGGCTTCTAGGGTAACTTTGCCGTGACTTGCTGAATACACTGCCTTTTACTTTAGCTCTGAGGTCGTTGGCATGAGAGTGGCTCACCCAAGGAAGCTGAACTTTCCCAAGTGTCTCCTTCTGAGGCGCCCCCTGCCTTCCCTCTGGATTTCCAGTCATGCAGAAAAGTTACACAGCAGCAGGAGACTCAGGAATTTGTGATCCCAGGAGTTATTTGCTTATTTCATTAACAAATATTGTAAGGTCTTTCTGTGACTAAAAAGTAATACCCATTTATTATATAGCACAGAAAACCTAGAATATAAAACATCAATTATAATATAATTGTCTGTTATCCACTATGCAGAGATAAAAACCCCAAAGCCGAACCCTGTTGCCATCAAGTCAATTCCAACTCATAGAACTGCCCCATAGTGTTTCCAAGGCTGTAAATCTATACGGAAGCTGACTACAGCCTCTTTCTCATGTGGAGTGGCTGGTGGGTTTGAACCTCCAACCTTTTGGCTAGCAGTCGAGTACCTAACCACTGTGCCACCAGGGCTTCTTAACCAATGTGTTTATTAGCGGTTCTCAGAGTGTGGTCCCTGGGTCAGCAGCATCAGCGTCATCTGGGAGCTGAATCAGAAACTCTGGAGACGGGCCCAACAGCTTATAGCTTAACAAGCGCTCCAGGTGGTTCTGATAAGGGCAAAAATTGAAAGCCCACTGAGCTATCATAGACTGCCTCCAAATTTTAAAAGGTAACTGACATTATACAATTTTGAAAATCTGTATTTTTAAAATTCATTTTAGACTCTCACCGAAGAAGTGTCCGGTTAGTGTTTTATTCTTTCAGCTCTCAGAATTTTACTTTGGGGGTTTCTGGAGTGTTTTATGCATTTGTTCATAATAATTGAAGCTTAAGACCAAGGCACTGATGTTTCCAGTGAAAACAAGGCTGGAGTGTGGTGAGTGAGCACTGTTGGAGCTCTCATACCATCCTCACGGTGTTAATGAAAGGTGAGCGTGATTCAGACGAACGATGATAACGAAGAAAAATCCGGCATTATACAAATCAGCCTTGCTGATTGTGAAAAGGAGATGAAAATTATTTTTCATCTACTAGTGTACAGGTATATTTTCAAATAAATGAAGTCTTTATTGGAGTCTACGGCAACTGCACAGTCTTAGTTCTATTGGCCCAGCGTAGTTTTTCTTCCTGCCTGATCCGGGTTTGTATGTTTTGTTTTCTTTACTCTGTAAGTGGCTGTTGAT
>NW_004443949.1:3286443-3287521 GCF_000243295.1 Trichechus manatus latirostris | reverse complement strand
TATGTTTGGTCTTAATTGGAACTTTTATTTCCTAAATAAGAAACAGTAAAAGAATCCAAACAAGCTGTCTTTCACATTTTAATTATCTCTAATAGCATTTCCTTTTTTTCTTGTAGCAAATGCAGAGCATTATGAGAAATCATAATAAATGACAGCTCCTTGCCTACGGTTGGTGTGATATTAATCACTTATACAAAATGACACCATAGTGGATCTTAGCGGAGAGAGTTGTTGTATGGTTGTTGTACACAGGAGTTCAGACTGTTCTTGTTATTTAGTTTTCAGCCACCCCATAAAAGTGAAGGTCAGAGAAAGATTTGATGTCTGCTCTTCAGGACTAGGCCACATTTTCATCTCATTATTTTTAGTATGTGATAGTAAATAATCCTAAAGAGGCCAAGTTCATGGCTGCATTTGGCTTCCTCTCAGAGAAGGAGACAGAGAGACAACCAAATGGATTTCACTGTATAATCAGTTAATACATTTTTAGTTCTTACTGCATTTATCCATTATTATTTAAATTTACAGAAGTTTGTGCCGTCATTCCAAGCCAAGATGGTTTTCTTTGATTTGCCAAGATGGGTTTATATTATTTGTGCTTACTTCAGTTATGTGTTGATTTTGTTGATTTTCCTTTTGATTCACTATAAAGCTGTTGGACAGAACTGGAATGTGATGTTAGCACATTTAATGTTACTTTGAGGATACAGAACAAAACCAAAACCAGTTGCTGTCTAGCTGATTCAGATTCATGGTGACTCCATGTGTGTTAGAGTAGAACTGTGTGCCATAGGATTTTCGGTGTCTGATTTTTCAGAATTAGCTCACCAGGACTTTCTACCAAGGAGCCCTGGGTGGATTGAACCACCTACCTTTGGTTAGCAGCCAAGCACATTAACCATCTGCACCACCCAGGACTCCATAGAACACAACATCTTGATGTTAATAATTTGAGGTACTGAATGGGTGGAGGATTCATTATTAGAGATATGCATGGTCTTTCCAGACTTCTGCTCCCAGATGCTGCTTCCTCTTGACTCCCTCATCCTTGATCTGACCTTGTCCCTGTCCAGGACCC
>NW_004443949.1:3284890-3285618 GCF_000243295.1 Trichechus manatus latirostris | reverse complement strand
TAAGACTCACCCCCTCTTCTCTAGTGATGTTTTTGTATAACTTTACTTTGTAATATAGCCTAAGAAGGAGAAACTTGTTATCTTCACTGTGTATTTAGAATGTAGCTACAATCACTTTATTTTTTTTATTTCTAATACTGCTGATTCCCTAACCATATTATAAGTACTTTGAGTACATGTACTAGCATTTTTTTAATCTCGAATGCTTATAGTCAGTATGGTGCCCTAAGAATACTTGTTGTTGATAATAACGTGATACTGATGAGAAGCTGAACAGACATCTGTTGTGAACCTGAAGGTGAATCTGGTATGCTAATGAAGACACAATGAGGTTAACAGGAAGTGCCTAAAACTTATTCATATTAAAATTAAAGAAAAATGAGTGAGGGTTTTAGGCAGCCTGTCCTATAGGGTCTGTATGAGTCAGAATCTACTCGATGGCAACAGGTTTGTTTGTTTTTTTTGGTTTTTATCTATAGACCAGGAGCCCTCGTGGCAAAGTGGTTAAGAGCTCAGGCTGCTAACCAAAAAGTCAGAAGTTCAAATCTACCAGCCACTTCTTGAAAACTCTATAGGGCAGTTCTACTCTGTCCTATAGGGTTGCTGTCTTAGTCATCTTTTGCTGCTATAACAGAAATACCACAGGTGGATGGCTTAATAAAGAGAAGTTTATTCTCTCACGGTCCAGTAGGCTACAAATCCAAGTTTAGGGCATCAGCTCTGTCGGC
>NW_004443949.1:3264575-3272210 GCF_000243295.1 Trichechus manatus latirostris | reverse complement strand
GGGTAGGAAGTGGAATTTATTAGGGAAAATGCTAGAGCTATTTGCATAATTTTCTAGTGCTGAAAAGTGAGAAAAATCTGGTTGCTTATTACTGTAGCTCGGTTTAACTTTGTTTTAGATAAACTACTCATTCACCAAACTAAGCCTTTTTCATTCCTCAATCTCTGTGGAACTTGCATAAAATATGCACTTAAACTCATGTAAAAATAACTCTTTCTTCCGTTTTCCTCCAAATAATTTAATGGTTGCATGTGTTGGTTAATAAATTTGGTTTTCCGACATCTCTTTTGGCAGTTTTTATTATTATTTTTTAGAGATTTAGTAATGATGGTGGAATCACTAAAATTTCCATCATTATTTCAACAATGTTTCATTTCTCTTTATTTATTCATCCATGTGTCCCAGTCTCCTTACTACCCATTCAAGAAATATTTAATAAATGATGTCTTATTTTTCTTCTATTTCCTCCTAAAATTTAAATGGTATTACAGAATCCTTTCTTAATTTGCAGAATTTGCACAATAAAAGTGTATGAAAAGGCTCACTTTTAATGAATACAGCTGAAGTACAAATTTTCTGTGGTGTTGAACAAAAAAGCAAAATCATTCTTAATCATTCCTAATTTTGGCACTGTGCTGATGGGGCCCATAACCTTCTACAATTTAACCAGAGCGGAACTTTCCCATGCAGCGAATATGGAATATACATTTTTGTGCATGATTAAACAAGTATTTATTGGCAGGCAATGGGATTCGAGAAGGCAGTCCCTCCATTCAAAGAGATCAAATCCTAAAAGAGAAGACAAACATAGAAATAAACAATCCTAACACAGTGTGATTGGGACCGGATACACAGACCAGACTCTCTGGAAATGCAGAGAAAGTGAGAAGTTACCACCGGCTGTTTGGGAGACTGAGGGCGAAGTCAGGGAAGAGTTTAATTAATGTGGTTTGTAAACTTTCATTGAAAAGGGAAATTTTAAAGATATTAACCCCAAATTATTTAATTCTCACATCTGTCAATACTTCGGTTATTTCTTTTTTTGTCTTGGTCAAAAATTAAACTGTCACTTCCTTGCTAAAATTGTTTATTTTTCTATCATAACTACTTCCCTTCAACATCCACCAGCTTAGTAAGGTTTAGGTATATTTACTCATGAAAGGAAAGCCAAAATCACCAAGGCTTAAATAAGATAGAACGGGGTTGCCCAGCTGGTGGAGTGTAAAATGTACTGTTGATCAAAATCTGTAAAACTGGTTTCCCCTTTAATACCACCACATCTGCGTGTGCTGTTCACATGTGTTTACACAAAGATAACCCCTACTGCGTGTATGGCCTGACTCTAGCCTTGTTCTTGTGGTCGTACTCAAACGATTGTTGGACGGAATTCCTATACTTAAATTGGAACCTCCCTTTTTATGGTGTAAGTTCAGCAGGTGTACATAGTAGTCTGGGTTGGGGTTCCAGCTATTGGTTTGGGTCACTGAAGATGAAGTCAAATTTTGTGCCTTTGTCTGGTCACCTTTGACCAGATTTCATGAGTGAATAAGTATATAGCAATAGGCAATATCTGTACATAAGCTGACGCCCAGGAAATGAAGAGGATACTAGAAAAAAACAAACTAAAAGCTTGCACCAACCCTGAAACAGGAGAATATATATTTAAATACTAAGTGTTCACTGGCGATGTGAAAAACAAAAATCTACTTTGGGCAATATTGGGCATTGAAAATATAGATATTTTTCTCCTGATCAACAAACTATATCATATGTATAACAAAGTTGATGCTATGGGTTGAATGAATCAATCTGCAACTGAGTAATTACCATCTGTTAGATATGAGAGGGAAAGCACACACCCACTCAACTTATTAAATTCCTACTTTAATCAGTGGCAAAGGCATTTATAGTTCCTGGGTGGCACAAACAGGTAAGCACTCGACTAGTGACATGAAGGTTGACAGTTCGAACCCAGCCAGTGGCACTGCAGAAGAAAGGCCTGCCAATCTGCTTCCATAAAGATTACAGTCAAGAAGACTATGGAGAAGTTCTACTCTATAACATATAGGGTCGCCATGAGTCAGAATCGACTTGGTAGCAATGGGTTACATTATAAAATGATAGACAACTGGTAAACATAACTCCTGGGGGTGGGAGGAGGAAAAGTGAAAGAGAAAAGAGACAGAACATTTTTTATTCCAATTTCCTATCTCTAGATGTTTACAGATACCATTAATTCTTCATATTTCTTTTTCCTGCTTGAAGATTTACTAATATCACTAACAAGGAAAATAGTTCTCAGGAGTTCTGGACTGATTAGGAATTCAGACAGTAGTGGTTCTTTGCCTGATATAAACTAGAACCAGGTTGAGAATTAACAGCAAATGAATTTTTTTCCTGAGATCACATGCCTTTTTTTCCATAAGAGAAAAGAAAGGAAAGAAAGAAAACAAACGGAAAAAGCAAAATTATAATTTGAATCATTCATTTGGAATTTTGGGGGACATTGTATTAAAGAATTACTAATTTTTGTACTATGAAGACACTGTCTATTTTTTCAAACACCGGAGCATCCTGCAGCTCAGAATTGTACTGGCCTCCTCTGGTTGCCAGGATTCTGATTGATCTCATCCTTTCCGTTTTGATTCAGTAGCTCCTAGAATAATCCCAAATGCACATCATCACAGGGCTATGAAGCTGCATAATTATTGAGGAGGTGGGTGCGATTTTTCTTTCTGTACATCTTTTCACATTCGGGGCATTATTTGGTGTGTGAAGTAGGCTTTACATAAGTAATAAAAAAAAGCTGTTCTGGTTTCATTGTCACTTTAAGTTTTAATCCCTGCAGTAAAACAATAGCACAGAATATGCCCCCAAATAGAAATGAAATGAAACAAAGATGACAGAGTAAAAAAAGGATCCCAAAGGCCAAAATTTCACTGTTTGCATAATGTAATCATTAAATAAATTTTATGAAAGCTTCTTTTTACAACAAAGAAGTAGTCAAATTTAAATTTGTTTTAGCACTTTCCTTAAAGGACTCATAAAGATATTTGGGCCAAAAATAATGATCACAGTAAGTGAAGACTCGAGATCAATAAGTTGAGCACATAGTTTTAATTTTTGTTAAAAACTCTCAAATATAATCCCACTGAATGTAGTAATATGGGGGGGTGGGGGAAGTACTGCTAAATCACATCTACATGCAAGCTAAAGAATATACTTAAGAATCATTTCAACAAATTAAAACAAAAATGTTACTTTTTTTTTATCATTTATCTGCATGTATGTTTAAAAAATGGTGGGAGAATTTTTTAAAAAATGAAGAGGAGGCAATATCTTAGATAATTGTCCCTGATTTTATTTGAATATTATCTATAGCCTAAAAAAAAATGGCTTCTCTATTTGAATAGTATTTCCTATCTAAACCCAAAAAAACCAAACCCGTTGCCATCGAGTTGATTCTGACTCATAGGGATCCTATAGGGCAGAGTAGAACTGCCCAGCAGGGTTTCCAAGGAGTGACTGGTGGATTCAAACTGCTGACCTTTTGGTTAGCAGCTGAGCTCTTAAGCACTGAGCCACCAGGGCTCCATTTCCTGTCTAAACAAACCAAAATGACAATGACTTAATCAAAATAGAAATGTATTTCTCTTATGTGAACAGAGTCCAGCAGTTAACAGTACAGGGCTAATGTTCTATCTCAGTAATCAACAAAGACCCAGGGTCCGTCCATCTTGTTTCTCTGCCTTCCTCCATGTGTGGCTGCCTCAGGGCCCAAGATGTCTCAATAAGCTCAGTCATCACAGATCCTTTCTAGCTAGAAGGATAAAAGAAGTTCTAAAAAAGGTCACTTCTAACCCTTTGAAAACCCTGCCAAGAAGTTGTACCCTCCTCTTTTGCCTGTATCCTTGTATCTTGAAAGTAGATGATCATGCTTAGCTGCAAAGGAGCCTGGGCAATTTAGGCTTTATTCTAAATAGCCGTGTGCCTGACTGAAAATCGGAGGTTCTGTTACTGGTTAGGAGCCCTGGTGCCACAGTGTAACCTAAAGGTCAGCAGTTCAAATCCACCAGCTGCTCCTTGGAAACCCTATGGGGCAATGGGGCAGTTCTACTCTGTCTTATAGGGTCACTATGAGTTGGACTCAACAGCATCAGATTTTGTTTGTTTGTTTTTTGGGGGGGGCAGTTATTACTGGTGAAGAATAGGGGATAGATAATAAGGGACAACACATAGTTTCCTGATTTGGAAGTAATATTAATACCTACCTCATGGAGTTGCTGAAGATCAAAAGCAGTGCCTAGTACACACTAAGGATTCAGTATGTAATAAGAAGATTTATTGGATGTTGAACTATTTCTAATTTTATAATATCATAAGCACTGTAGACCCAGAACACCATTGGATAAAGTGAAAATGATCATTTTGTTCAATGGTACATACATACATCCACTCCCTTAGTCAGGAAACATTTATTGAGCACTTACTATTTGCCAGGCACCTTTAAATTTTAGAATGAGCTTCTTTATCATTTCCCTAGTAAGAACCAGTTATTATAGTTTTGACTAAAACTTTTAACTGCAATTATTGTAATGTTAGCTGCTCAAGCAAATGTTATTTAAAGCATCCAGTAAATCTTCTGTGAAAAGGTAAGATTCTAGAAAATGTAAAAGTGATTTTAAATTTGACTAGGACTATGAAAATATTCTTTCTACAGAGATTTCCCAGTATTCAAATCTTGTTTTGATCATCCAGATAAAATAAGTGTCACTTTACATGTAGGGGCAAAAAGCAGTGGAGTGGAAGTGTCGCTTTCAAAGCTATTTCTGCACAATCATAATGCTCTGCAGCTGAAACACTGTGCAGCCCTTCGTTACTCTTCCTGATTGTCTGTTTGAAAGCTCTGTCAAGACAAAGGCATCAACGATAGTACATTTGTTACTGTTATATATATACATATATATTTTTTTACATTAGGAGAGAGTTTCTTTAGAAAATCTGCAAAGATCCGGCCAAATCCCAAAAGGTAAAATGTTTAATAATGAATAAAATGACCTCAGAGTGGATGCATTGAGCACATCGAATCCGTTAACCTAAACCTGTTGCCATGGAGTCGATTCCGACTCAGAGTGACCTTACAGGACAGAGTAGAACTGCCCCATAGGTTTTCCAAAGCTGTAATTTTTACAGAAGCAGACTGCCACATCTTTCACCCGTGGAGTGGCTGGTGGGTTCAAACAGCTGATCTTTCAGTTAGCAGCCGAGTGCTTTAACCACTGTGCCACCAGGGCTCCTTTTGGCCACATTCACAAAGGGTCAAGCCACCATTAGACCCCTCTCCCTTTCTCTCATCCTGATAAGTTCCCAAGCCTCTCCCCCTACGCAGTGGGTCTTTCTGAATCTCAGAGGATTCCCATCGACTCCTCTTCACTGTCTCTCTCTGACATGGCCGCAGAATTAGTAGAGGCAGCTTTTAAAAATACAGATCCTGAACTCCCACCAGAAACACTGAATCAGAAATGTCTATGTGGGGCTCAGGGATTTTTATTTTTAAAAAAGTTTCTAGGTAATCCTGATGAAGTCCAAAGATGGACATTTGGAAACTTCTAGCCTGTTGTCAGAGTCTATGAGGTGCCCCACGACCTGGATCCTGCCTCCCTCCTCCTCATTTGTTGCTGTTCCCATCCCCTTTGTATGCCATATTCCAGCCTTAGTAATGGCAGAGGACACTTATCAAGTGTCTTCTCATGATAGTCCCACTGCTATACAGAATACTAAATCAGCTAATATGTTTACCATATAACATTAAATGACAGGTACATAATTTGTTCAAAGCATACCTGACACATAGGAAGCACGTACTGAATATTAACAAATTATATATATACACATATATAATTAAATATATTAGATACATACATCGATGAAAGAAGAAAGAAAGAAGGCATAGTTTACCTTAGTAAATCCTCACAAAAACCCTGTGAGGAAGGTACCATTGTTTTCCCCATTTTATAGACTAGGAAACTGAGTTTGCATTCATACAGCCAGAAAGTGTAACCCTCCCCCCACACTGCCTCCAGTTCTGGACACTTGCAATTCCTTGAATGCGCCATGATTTTCTTTACCTTGGTGAGAAAGGGGCGAAAATTCATGTCTGGCATTCTCCACCCCAACTCCCTAACAAATGCCCTCCTATGTAGTCCCTAGTCACGCTCCATTACTGCATTTATTGTTACTGTCTGTTTTACCCGTTTGCTCTTGCCAACTAGATTATGTATTTTTTGAGTGCTGGGACCATGTCTTCTTGATAAATGCGTTGTCAGAGCCTACGCTGAGTCTGATGCATGGTTCCTTTTCAGTAACTGTTGAATAATGAATAGAGCAAACTCCTGTGGAAGCCACTGCTACCTGCCTGGTGGAATCTCAGGCATAGAACCTCAGGAAGACCTAACCTCTAGAGCAGGGATATCAAAGAAGATTTCAGCTCTAAGGCCAACTCCATTCATTAGGAATGGCTTTCTAGAGCACAGGGATGAAGAGGATTCTGAAATCAAGCCTCAGCTTAGAGCGAAGAACTGTCACCTGTGGTCTTGAGGGCGGGGGGTGTGGTGGCACATATGCCATGCAGTTGCCATTCTTCTGCTGTGGTCAGACTTTGAAAATCAATAACAACCCTAGACTACACTTTTTAATTACTTGAGACAGAAGGTGCTCACTGGATTGAATGATTGATCTTTCCTTAGGCTGTATTTTATGAGGTAGCTGGTTGAATTAGAATCCAAGAGTCAGATTTAATTAGAATTGAAATCCAAGATTCTGATTTAGTCAACCATTCTTATATGTTTGGTACCATTCGTAAATGAAATAGAATTTCAAAGCTCAAAAACAAAGCGTCAGTTTTCCTTTGGTCGCTATGGATCAGAATCTGCTCGATGCCAACGGGTTTGGGTTTGGTTTTTTTGAACTTTAAATGTCTTTTTTATTTTTCCCCTCTTTATTATGTGTAAGTAAATAATACGGAACAGGTAAAAGTCAACCTAAAATATAACTTTGAAAGACACACACATACACACACAGAATTTTTATCTCATGGAAGTCTAAATATTTGTTTTAAAATGACACTATCGATAAAACACATCAGCATCCTACTGCCCACTGAATTCTAGTGATCATTTGATTAATTAAGAACAAGCTTGGGTTATATTATATGGAATCAAAAAATAAATAACTTAATGGTGTTGAAAAAAAGGTGATGTCTGCCTCTTTTTAGAATTTAGTCTCTTCTTGGCACTTATCTTCATATGCAGTGAAATTTGATATTTCCACAGGAGCGAGGAAGGCGAAGTGCTAGTTTCTGATGAAACGTGGTGACTTGCAAGACCTGCGTTTGTGTGAACTAGGCCAAGCCTTTAGGGACACATCTAGGCTAATATTCCTTAAGGACAAAATGCAGCGTTGGGAGGAAAACATAGGATTTTAAATTTTGTGTAATGTCAGAGGATGCAGTACTTATACATCTTCCTTAGTAGAGATGTGGCCTATATTACCAACACCTTGTTATTAAAGAAACCATAAAAGTATGACAATTTTCAATACTTTATTGATATCTTAAAAGCCCATGACTTTGTTAAT
>NW_004443949.1:3262397-3264475 GCF_000243295.1 Trichechus manatus latirostris | reverse complement strand
CTTCCTTACCAATTTGGATGCCCTTTATTTCTTTTTCTAGCCTAATTGCTCTGGCTAAGACCTCCAGCACAATGTTGAATAAAAGTGGTGATAAAGGGCATCCTTGTCTGGTTCCTAACAAGGTATCATTTAGATTACCAGACTTGGTTTCCATAAAACTTTTCAAGTGATGTCACAGCCTTCCTTTCCAGGCAAGTATAGTGACATTTCAACATGGAGTTTTCTAATCCTTAGGTGCCCACCAGTTGCCCTCAAGTCCACCCTGACTCATGGTGACCCCATGAATGGTAGTAGAACTATGCTCCATGGGATTTTTAGTGGCTGATTTTTCTGAGGTAGATTGCCAAGATTTTCTTCTGAGGCACCTCTGTGTGGACTCGAACCTCCAGCCTTTCAGTTAGCTGGTGAACCCAATAACTGTTTGCATGACCCAGGGACTTCTTAGCTTCATGTACCCAAGAAAACAGTTTTCTCAGTGGTTACTATTTTCTTCTCTCCATTTGCCTCCAGTTTTCGGAAACATTCAACATAGATGAATAAGGCAAATTGGTCTCCTTATTAGCTAAGCACTGTTCCAGCTCACAGTAAGAGGCCAAAGTCATAAACAAAATAATATTTCAGAATTCTGTGGAGTTCATGCCAACTGGTCCAAAGAAGCAATTTTAAAGAATAAAAGAAAATTCGGAGAACTAGGTTTGGAAGTATGTCTTTACTCTTGGAATTTCATTCGTCTTTCTGTGATATACACTCAGGTAGGATTTTGCAAGCTTTTTATCTTTCACATAAGATTCATTTGTATGGAAATTGGGTTGCAGGAATCCTAAATTAGAAGAAAGAAACCTAACTCTAATCCAGAGCTTGGCCACTAATTTTGTGATGAAATCATCTCTCTTTTGGTAAGCCTCAGTTTCCTCATCAGTGAAAACAAAGTGTTGTCTTGGAGATGTGGTATTCAAACTGTGATCAACAAAAACCCAAAGATCATGGCCACTGTGTGGGGATGGGCTGGGTAGGGGGCTGCATTGAATAATCTGGTGAGTGATGTGCCAGACACCTTACCCCATGTAAACCTTACCAGCCCTTTTTTTAATTCTCTTCCAAAGATTTTGTTTTTAGTAATGTCTCAGCACTGGTTTTTGCTGAATGAATGATAGAATGACGAAACTGAACGAATGAACAAATATTTCTTGTTGGATCTAAAATGCCATAGAAAATATTATATTAAGACAATTCTATGCCCTTCATGGGTAAAAGAAGTCAAGAATATACTTGTTAGTAACCGTGTTATCCGTTAAAAGCAATTCAGTTATTTTCTTTGGTTAGATTATGGAATAGCTTGGGCTTTCTTCCAAGCATCACACTCCATTGGCTAAGCAAAGCCTTTGGACAGTTAGTCACAAAAATGGTGACTTTTTACAGGAAATGTTTGACTCCTCTCCTCGTGGTGCCCTGGCAGTCAAACGTTTGACAGTTCTTATGTACTAATGGTCAGAGGAGCGCTAAGATTGTAGGAGACACTCCCTTCTCCAAACCCAAAGAAGAGCCTTTGCCTCTTAAGAAGAAATATGATTCTGCATGAACATGAATTTTGGGGTATGCTATTATTATTTTTTGTTTAAAATAATCTCTCTGTTGTGGAAAAAAAAAAAACAACCCACTTCCATTGAGTCAATTCCAACCCATAACGACCTTAGAGGACAGAGTAGAACTGCCTCATAGGGTTTCCAAGGCTGTATTCTTTATGGAAGCAGACTGCCACATTTTTCTCCCATGGAGGGGTTGGTGGGTTCCAACTGCCGAACTTTTGGCTAGCTGTCAAGCACTTTAACCTCTGCACCACCAGGGCTCCTTAGTGGTGTAAGGAACAGCAAAAATAGAGAAGCCTGGTCTGCCAACTGTGGGGATAAAGATTGTTTATTTGTTTGTAAACAGATAACTGTATTTTGCATTTCCATAACGTCTCTTGAAACTCAGACTTTAAATATTTGGATTATGTTTCTGCATGATTTTATTAACCACTTTTTGTGAGCTTTGGAAATTATTTACATTTCTGTAATGCTCTGGGTGTCGTGTAATAT
>NW_004443949.1:3249228-3261533 GCF_000243295.1 Trichechus manatus latirostris | reverse complement strand
TATAGGAAACCCTATGGGACAGTTCTACTCTGTCATATTGGGTGTCTCTGAATTGGAATTGACTCAAGGGCACACAACAACAACCCATTATCTTGGGGTTTCTTTAATTGTGCCATGAAATGTACAATTTGAAGAGGGTGCTACGTAGTTAGACCTGTGTAAATGCAGGCATAATTCTTTCTCATTAAATTTGAAATGTAATCCTTCATGTAATATCAGTGAATGGTGATGCTTATATAAGAATTTTAGGGTATACAAGCTTTGCCATGACAGATGTTGAACAATTCTCCTTGCATTTATAAAAACAATCTGACGGCATCGTTGAAGATATTTATAGTCATAAAAATGTAAAGATATGTATATATATAATGACTTTTAAGAAAAAAATCTGAAAAGGAACTGTAATTATCTTGTTTCAATTATACATAGCAATAGGTAAGATATGGAAGTAACGATAAGAATAAAAATAATGCCAGATACATGTGATGTGTGGTGTGCTATATGCTAAATAGTTTACACTCATTTCTCATTTAATCTTTACAACAACTTCTGAGGAAAGGATTCTTCAAGTAAGGACCTGGGGCTTAGAGAGTTTAAATAACTTTCCTGAGGTGTTCAATAAATGTTTCTTGCATTGAATTGTAATGATTTATGTTGTCCCCCGGGTACTAAATCAATTACTTTGCCTATTTCTTCTTTCCAAGCTGGGCAATACGCCTGTTTTAAGGAGAACAGGAACCCTTCCCCCAGTTCTCAGATCTGACAGAGTTTACCAGAGAGAGAAGGGCCCCTAGGTTGAGCAGGACCAGGTAGCCTGAGGGAAGTGTGCCATTCCCCAGGCAGTTCTCATAAGCCCATATCCCCTTCTCAGGTCAGAAAACGAGCTCTTTGGCATCTCCATATGCACTTCTGAACAGCTGCAGAGTCCTACCCAGAAGACATTCTTTGAGACTAAGCCAAGTGGTCCTTTGTAAAACTGGCAAATTGCTTTGCAATTCATTTTGGCCACAAAGTGCTGTGTGAATGCAAAGTGATTACCTTTATTATAACTGAATTGAAGTACCCTTTTAAGTTTCTACCAGGCCTGTTTTGTAGACATATTATGATGATGCTCCATCATAAGCACCTTTTCTTGGTCTCACTATCATTCCCAACCCCTAAGACCCAATTGTCCAACTCTGAATGAAATTGTATATCCATAGGTTGACACCTCATTGCTATACAGAGAAGATAGAGAAGATGTTCAAATAAAAATAAAATTTATTAAATTCCCACATCAGTGCTAAACATTACCATGATTTTTTACAGAAAGACAGCAGCGATGTTGGCCTCGAAGGGTTTATTGTTTATACTAATACAAATACACAAGTCCCTTCAGTGTAATATGGAATGGTAAATATACCAACATCTGGGTTAAATGGATTTCAAAAGTGATTTTACTTTCAGTAATTTATTTAGCAAACATAATTGAGCACCAATTATTTGTCAGTTGCTGGGAATACCGTAATGAGCAAAACAAATTAGGATCTCTGACTTCATGGAACTTACTGTCAACACATCTACTTTGGGTCTTCATAGAAGAGTTAGTAGGAGTCAAAAAGATGGGCATGTATAACAGGGTATTCCAGAAGCGGGGAAGTGTATGAGAAAAGGAAAGAGGCAAAGAAATGTAGAGTGTCCCTACAATGATTATAGAAGTTCTCTAATTTCCCCCAGTATGTGCAGACTCCTAAATTTCTGTGAACCACATATAAATTAGAATTTTGGACAAATTATCAAAAGGGGAAAAACCAAGTTGACAATTATATTGTGAGAAGTTTAGCCTCACTGCTTTCCCATTTAATATATGTCAACAACCTGTAAATGTTTGGTTTTGCTTGTGATTTTCTCAGACTTGGGAAGATAATGTTCCCTTATGTAGAAAAGTCTCTAGCATGACCCATCTATCAGAGGAATTAAGGTTTATTCAAAATATCTTGTAAGTTACACAGCTCGAGTTTGTACTCAGGATAGCTAGAGTTATACCATGATAACAGTGGACCACAGCATTTCATTGACTTACCACAAAAGGGTTTATTCCTTGTACAAATTGCATCTCTATCTGTTCTACACTGTCTTTACTCTGGGATTATACACACACACACACACACACACACACACACACACACACACATTTCAGTCGAGTAGTGATAGAGAGCAAAAAGAATTGTTGGTATTGAAAAGTTTGAGAACCTTGAATTCCGTTGATGGTTCTTATTAGTTACATGTGTATTCAGAAGGGGAAAAAGTTCTTGCTGTCTTGAAACATGTAAAGACTTAGCAAATCTTAAAATTTTAGCAAAAGACTTTTGTCTCTAGTTAACGGGAGAACTGAATGAAGCACGTAGATCTCAAAGGCCCTTTGTAGAGGCTGACCCTGAGATATCTCAATTGAGGCTGAGAATATCCTATTCAAGCCTGAAAAAAGGGAAAAGGACAATTTTAAAGTGCTCTAATCTCCTCTAAGTGGCTTTGCAAAGCACTAATGAAAAATCACTTCTTTCAATGGGCATCTGGTAGGATCCTGCTATTGTTTCCGATTTACACAGTTAAATGAAATCAACAACAATACAGTCATCTTGAAAGAGGCAAAAATTGACAAAAGACAAGTGAATAATTCACGTCTAGCTGTGAAGGAAAATGGTCTGAAGTCACCGCCAACTAAGCCACAGGCTCCTTTTGCAGTGTTGGCAACCGTGGTCAATAACAAGTCACAGCTAAGCAAGCAGCGTGTGCTTTCTCCAATGTTGGCAACTCCAGTCAATAAAGAATAATTGGAACCTGCCAAGAAGGTAGTGTGTCAGAGGTGGATGTAGAAACTTAGATGCTGAACTGTTTGTGTAAAAATTGAGCACATAGCCTAATTATAAGTTTAAGAACTTTAAGAAGTTTGAACATTGTAAGTCTGCCATGTGAGTGAGAGACGCTGCTGGAACATGACAACTGCGTCAATAGAGCTCAGTCAGAATCAAGGAAAGTGTCAACATCACACAGAGGAGCATTGCTCTCAGTGAGCAATTAGAGGGTGGGTTGAGACAGATGGACTGTGTCTCTTTGACTGGGATAAGCAAAAACGATTAAAATATCGTTCCAGCTTGTCTCTTTAAAGACACAGTAGAGAAAATAAGACTGGCTTTTTGGTAAGGCAGTAACCAGAATTGTATTACCTTATGCGTGTTAGATATTTAATCTACCCATCATGCAATCTACTCTTTAATTCAAACGTTCTTGATACTCGAGAAAAGATCACATGATACGAAAAGGAGAACGCAGGCACAGTCCACTTTTCTGTGGTAAAGTGTAGAATAAAAGTTAAGCCAGTTCTAAAGATCATAAAGATCATAGACATTTTGGTATAATTTGTTCTTAGCTGCCCTCCAGTCAGCCCCTGACTCATGGCAACCCCATACACAATGGCATCAGACCATTGTGATCCCTAGGGTTTTCATTGATTGATTTTTCAGAAGTAGATAGCCAGGCCTTTCTTCCTCGTCTAGAAGCTCCACTGAAACCTGTTGAGCATCATAGCAACACGCAAGCCTCTCTAGACAGAGAGGTAATGACTGCCCTTGAGGTGCATTGGCCCGGAGTCAAACCCAGGTCTCCCACATAGAAGGCAAGAATTCTACCCCTAAGCCATCATAATATCTCTTATTTGATTCCAAATTCAGAGGCTTCAATACAGACTGTGTGCGTTTCTCTGCAAGTCCACTTTTGGGGCTGGAAAGAGTTTAAAATTTTCAAATCTGTGTTCTGCTCTGCCCTGAACACCGACGGATTTCCCCTTGGTGGGTTTGTCATTTTACTGCTAATAGTACGCAAAATCAAGGATACAGACTGACGAATGGACCGGCTTGTTAAGTAGAATAAATAGAGGAGTGCCAGGATCTCTTTCTTCCGTGTAACTTAGCATCCCATTGGCAAAATTGCATTAATCATTCCAACATTTCCATAAAGTAATCTCATTTTTTCCTCCGTGTCATTTTGCTGATAGATTGGGCCCTGGTCTGTAGAGAATACTGCTTTGGAGAGGAATTTTTTATCTATAGCACAGATAAATGTAGCGTGTATTATTAGTACAGAGAAGGTCAAAAATTAAGTTTGCGCATTTTTCTCTTATTTGCATCTCGACTCATTTTGTGTCATTAAAGGGACACTAGACGGGTAGCGTCAATGCCTGTGTTGTTGTTCTTAGTTACCGTCAGGTCAACCGTGACTCATGATGACCCCACGTGTTACAGACCAAAGCTGCTGCATAGGGTTTTTTTGATTGTGACTGTCACCTTAGGTGAAGCAGAGAGCCGGGCCTGTCTTCAATGTTACCACTGGTGGGTTTGAACCACCAACCTTTAGGTTAGCAGTTGGGCGCAAACCATTTGTGCCACCTGTGGATTTCAGTGTCTGACTTACTGGATGAAGTTTACCACAACCTCTTCACCATGGTGAAACCCAGCCAGGCACTACACCATTTCCAGTCCCTCCACCCCCTTTTCATGCCTCAAAATGCAAGAACTGGGTTGGCAAGTTGACAAACAGCACTTAGAACACACCACAGCATGGGAATATTTTTAATTGGACCTAATTCTTTTTTTTTAAAATATATATATTGAAGGAAAGCCTTATAATGATCAAATAAATGGTTATGTAATGCACTTTTTTTCACAATTATTCACTGCATTTCTTCTTACTGGATTTATTAATAAAGAAAACCTGAAGTCAGCTTTTAAATGAAAATTCTTATGTATAGTTTGACTTCTTACTATATCGCAATGTAAAATGCAATAACCAGGAGGAGCAAAGTCAGGCTAAGGTTTGATACAATGCATGTTGGTCTTTGGCTCTATAAATCTGAATAGACAATGAAATTACACAAACTACGAACTCCATTAGCCCAATTAGACCATACAATTGAATTGGGATTTAAAGAAGTATGGGAAATGACTTTGGAATTTTCAGATGAAATTGATTTTTATTAAGGTTGAAATATTTATATATATGGTATACTTTTCACCTCTGTTTATAGAAAATGGATTTGTAGAATTATGTCCCAGTTGCCTTACATTTTAATATGTCAACGTTGACATACTAGTTTATGAAGGCCATTTCAGTTTCTGACCTGCATACAATAGCAACCTCTTTGAAAACAGATTGTTCTCTTGTCTTCTTCACTTATTGTCCAGACCCATTACTTGTTCCAATCTTTAAGTTTCTCTCCACTTTAAAAGCTATAGTGTAGAGTCTGTGGATGCTGAGTCTTTGCAAGGCAGGAAACTTGAATGTAGCAACATGTATGGTGGGAAAATACATCAGGAGACATGAAGTCTTCCCCTAGTTGTATAACTAACCAATCTGCCACATGACATAAATAAGTCACTTAAGTTCTCTGGGACTCAGTTTCCTCACCTGGACTTCCTTTGACGCTGCGCTTTTTGCAGTAAGCATGTATTCGCAGTTCTTTGCCAGAATAAGCAGCTACAAAAATGAGCCCTAGGAGTTTAGGCTGGTGTATTATTTTACTCCCATCATGTTCTATCCAGCTCATCTGTGTCTACCTCTTCTGGTGTCACTTTCTCAAAGAAAACTGCATACCCTCTCAAAATAAGTCATTTTCTGGGGGCATGATTTATGTCTGAGAAGCGTCTAAATTAGATCAGTTATTTTTTTACCAGTCTTCAATGCTCCCTGCTTTAAAAAAGAGACTTTTACTGTGCTGAGTACTTCAATTTAGAAATGCAAATGATATTGAAACTCTCCTTTTCCTGAGGGTAAAGAGGATATTAACCACCCACTTGTTTATTGGCTCCAGTTAATAGCTATAGTAAATGAACATGACAGATAGCACCAAACTGCAGTGTTTGCATATTTTTACATAGACAAAGCTGGCGCGGTAAACCAGAATCCTCTAAATTAACCCATGTCAACTCACATAGTCCACAAATTCAAAAATGTATGCTTCTATGGGTATACTCTGGAACCCGGCTTGCACAGTGGTTCAGAGCTTGGCTGCTAACCAAAAGGTCGGCAGTTCGAATCCATCAGCCGCTCCTTGGAAACCCTATGGGCCAGTTCTGCTCTGTCCTATTGGGTCGCTATGAGTCAGAATCGACTCAAGGGCAATGGGTTTGGTTTTGCTTGGTTTATAGGTATACTCTATTGGTTCCAACATTGAAGTCAAGACACTTGCTCCTATTCTAGTCTTCACCATACATTAATTGCATGACTTTCTTACTTCAGTGCCCAGAAGTGAAATGCAAATTTCAAGTAGTTCCAAGTTTCAAATGAGATCATATATATTGAAATATTTTGAAAACCGCTATACTGTATAAAGAACTATTGTCATTTTGTACTTATGTACTACTCTATTTTGTCACGAGAAATTTTAGTTCTCATGTCTTCCCAATTCTTTAAAAATAAATAAATAAACAAAACACCTTCCCTGAATTTTTGTTCCTCCTTATTGCCTATAAGAAGCCCTGGTGGCGCAATGGTTAAGTGCTTGGCTGCTAACCGAAATGTCAGTTCAAACCCACCCAGTGGCTCTGCAAGAGAAGGATCTGGCAATCTGCTTCTGTAAAGACCTCACTTATATAAAACGACAGGAAAAGGCAAATGTATAGCAACCAAAGTTTATTAGTGGTCACCATGGGTGGGAGGGAGGGAAGGGGGGATGTTAAAGGTGATGGGAAAATTGCATTGATTAAAGGTGGGGTTGCACGGCGAATTGTTGTGGTTGATATCAAGGAGTTGTAAACCTGTGGGAAGTTGAACTAGCAAAAGTTGTGTGATAGATACATTTACAACAGCATTCTTTACATTCCCAGCTACTCATTTGTTTGAATAATGTTTCTTAATACATGCTCCATAAAAATGAAAAGAATTGATGCAGAATGACTCTACCCATAAGTCCTATTCATCCAATGATTTATGAACCAATTGGGGAAATAATCCCACCATTTCATTAAGAGAAAAATTTCCCATAAAATTTTACTTTTAAATTTTAATTATTTATTGAAGTTTATATATCTGTGTTATTTGGGTCAATTTAGTACAAATAATAATTATACTGATAATTCAGTCTAGAGTAAAATGTTAGCCCTTGGAGCTTTACAGACATGGAAATTAAAAGAAATAATTTAGATATACATACATGTATTTGTTGCACAAATGATAGAGCCATTATTAGAGATTTCAAGTCATAAATATGTATTATATTTGCATAAATTTCTGTGAGGGAATTAGAATACAAATACAGGTTTAGGAGAAAGAAACCCAACGACAAACTTAACAATTATTAAAGAAAAACTTCCTCATGTGTTCTTAAATGGATAATAATGGATAGCATATCATTATAATTTTAGATTTTTATTTTATTGAACATTTCTAAAAGTAATGTAATATTTTATTTTACTGTCAGTATCTACAATATGCCAGGTATTACATTTGTTGCAACTCTTTAAACCTGCAATACAGATTTTGGATGACGATTTAAAAAGCTTCATGGGGACATATAGATTTTCAAAATTATTTTAGGGAGCACACAAATAAAAACTGTGAAGATGACTATACTCAATCTGTACCTCTAATGCAACTTTTGGCCATGCCCTGAAGGGATAGACCCTCACTATGTTATTTGTGAGCATTATGGCATCAGAGTCCCTAAAGGCTTTGGGGTGGTTGTGAGTGTATGTGTATTTGTGTCTGTGTGAGAGACAGGATGTGATAATGGGCTGTTTTGGGAAGACAATTGTTGTTTTAGTGTGGCAGGTGGAAGACAAGTAAGAAATCACGTACTGTTATAAAAGTCAAAGCAATAGAACAATGACCCTGTAGGACAGGGTAGAACTCTCCCATAAGGTCTCCAAGGAACAGCTGATGGATTCGAACTGCTGACCTGTTGGTTAGCATCCAAGGGCTTCAATAGTACAAGATTAATTTAATCATTCTTTCTAAGTGTGATAAGTACATTTAATATGTCTCTACTTTAGACAGAGATTAACATTGGAAGGCCAAGGGTAATGGAAATGCTGACGGAAAGATATTATATAATTCATTTTTTACCTGTATTTAATTTTTTTCTATTAAAAAAGTATGGTACCTCTCAAGGCTGAATTAACTCTTTCAAGTTTCAAGAGTTTAATGCAATATCCTAAAACTACTTTGTAATATACAAGTTTACTTACCAAAGGACTCTACATACATGGTTGGGGATAATTCTTTAGGTGTTAGTACTTCCATGATAATACAGTAAGCTAGTTGTGTTCATTAAATTACATTTTTATACCACATAAACTATGTAATATTAGTCTTTAAACACAGCAAACTCCTTGGGAACATACATAAATTTTACTTTGTACTTATCCACAGTACCTGGGAAAATGTGCTCAGTAAAATAGCTCTTAATATTTTCTTTTCAGCTTTGGTCTAAAACTTAATCCATGGTTTTATAGAATAATTTTTAAATATAGGAATTAATGGTGGGTAATAGTCCTGGAATTTGCCCATGAGCTGAAATAAAAGAAGTCTAATAAAATGTTTCATAGGCAAATGGTATCAAGGTAACGGGTTCCGTGGCTACAGTAGAATTAAATACAAATGTCATACCTTAACCAACCACAAATGTTATTAAAGTTTTCTGGAATGTATATAACATCACCAGTTCAGTAATCAATCACATGAAATTATAATTATTGATATACCATCTTGATATGCAAGACAACATTCTTATTTAACCCCTTCAGAATCCCTTCTTTTTTCCTGAAACCTGTCGGAAAAGACAAGTGCTTCAGGGTCTTGGAATATAGAGAGCTCCAGTGGGGAAAGAGGAGATGTCTGGAAAAAACTTAACCACTGCTCCTTATATTTCATCGGTCTTTTATAGTAATTGCTGTGAAATAATGTTGCTTATTTCTATGTCAGATATATCCTAACTTACACATGAAATTGGTTTCATCCTTCAAAATAAACCTTTGTAAGACTGAAAACTTACTCAAGTGATTCCGCATTATTTGGGGAAACAATCTTTTATACTGTCTTGACACAAGGAAATTAGAAACATTATTTCTGTATTACCTTTTTACTAAGTTTCCCATGATTCATTTGGTGGAATTTTCTTTTGTTGTCATAGTCTCCTCTCCCTAAACCATGCCCCGAATTCCTGGGAATATCTAAAGTGCTAGAAGGCATAATATCCCTAGTCATTCTGCTTAGACTCTTATCAAGCTGTCCTAAGAAAATATTTATTTAAGATAAAAATAACAGAAGCATTAAATCACTGAATAGTCCAAGAAATATGAATTCCTCATGTTTCCAATATTCCTTTTAGAGAATCTTCCCCTGTTCTCCTGGAGTGTATGAGACTGGGAGTTTCTTGTGCTTGGCTTCCCAGTAGCCTGTCTTAAGTGAAACCTTGCCCTTCACCAGCTCTATGTTTTTTTCCATTCATTCAAACCCTGAGACAATTCCCATTTGTCTTTCCTCAGCTGTGGGTCTTGCTCCCTTGATAACTTTACAGTTTACTATTCATTTCCATTCTAGCACCTGGAACAGTGCAAGCACATAGTGGATGCTCATTAAATATTCATTGAATGAACTTAAGAGTGAATTCATCCATAGACTTCCGTTTGATTCATATTGGAAGAAAAGGGGAGAAAAAATTTTTCTTGATGTAGTACAGTCTCTTTTTCTTCTCAAAGACCACCATCTTTGCTTTCTTTTTCTCTAGTTTTTTATCAAGGTAGAGTCACTTCTGGCCTCTCTTGGAATATTTCTTCCCAATCAAACGTCAGATTTCCCCATACCCATGAAAATTTCCAGTAATGTTGCCTTCCTTGCTAATGACAATCCATGGCTGAGTCATCAGTCAATCGATTACAGCATGGCCAAACTATTGTTGTACAAACTCCTCTAAACTGATATTTCTATTATTCCTCATCTCCTTCCTTGGAACTTCTTCAGAAAAGGTCCATGATGTACTCTGCAGGGAGAAGTGAATAATGGGAGTTTTACATGGAATCGTATTTTGAGCCAGAAGGAGTCTCACCTATAGTTCCATTCTAGGAGTTAGAATGACAAATGTGAATTCTGTATGTGTGCTAACGACTGTTGTTGTTTTTGTGTGCTATCAAGTCGATTCTGACTCAGTCACTTTATATGACAAAGTAGAAATGCCTCATAGGGTTTCCTAGGCTGTAATCTTTGCTGGAGCAGATTGCCAGCTCTTTTCTCCCATGCAGACACTGATGGGTTCAAACCACTGACTTTTTGGTTAGCAACTGAGCGCTTAACCATTCTGTCACCAGGACTCCTTGTGCTAACAACTTTGTGGTATAGACTGGCAGGAAGACGTATTGGTATGTGTGGAGATCTTTAGATAGATAATTAGATAGATCAATAGATGAACAGAGAAGTGATGGATAAATAGACAGGCAGACAGACAGACAGATAGTTAAATAGATAGACCATATCCATGTGTTATGCATCAATTATTATATTGGCCAAACCTTTACCAAAACACCACAATATAGTATTGGCCTATGTTCCTGTGTGTATCAGATGTATTTTAATATTATTCATCTCTACCATATGCCAGCTATATTAGGCGTTTAAAATTTTACAAGTTCCTGAGAGAGTGATTGATTTGGTTTTACATTCTTGAAAATGCCACATCCCGTTACTTTAAAAGCAGATTATATATATTCCAAGGCAGAGGCATTATAACTATGTCGGTAGCACTGTGCAGAGGCTAGAAATTCATAGCTTTCACCAAAGTACATTCTCACTTCAATGACTCATATTTAAAGTTACCGCTAAAATGTTTCTTCTAAATGAAGTAATATTTAAGCTATAATTTCTAACCGAGGAAGACAACCATTCCCTGATGAGACAGTTAGGGATCTTGTTTTGCATTCTATCATCACATTTTGAAAATCTACCTTTGGGTAAAGTTCAGAATGTCAAACAGACTACCCAAATAAAAGGCAGTATCGCCAAGACCTCATAATCATACAGCAAGGTAAAATTAAAATGATGTTATGTTCCGTTGAGTGCACACACTGGAAAACCCTCTGAAATATATATTTAACTAGTAGAAAGAGTTATTTCATTCTAATGGATGAAAAGTATTCATTCTTGTATATGTACGTGTATAATTTATTTAAGTGCTATTTGGAACTATCGCAGTCTAGCAAGAATATAATAGTATACATTTACTTACTTCTGTCCCTAGGCATCTGTCATTTTGTCGTACTGTGGTGGCTTGCATGTTGCTGTGATGCTGGAAGCTATGCCACCAGTATTTCACATACCAGCAGGGTGAACCCTGGTAAACAGGTTTCAGTGGAACTTCCAGACTAAGACAGACTACGAAAAAGCATCTGGAGGTCTACTTCTGAAAAAAATTGGCCAGTGAAAACCTTATGAATAGCAGCGGAACATTGTCTGATATAGTGCTGGAAGATGAGCCCCTCAGGTTGGAAGGCACTCAAAAGATGAGTTAATGATGTGGGTGTAGTCAAGCTTTTGGGACCTTCATTTACTGATGTAGCATGATTCTAAACGAGAAGAAACAGCTGCAAACATCCATACATAATCGGAAAGTGGAATGTATGAGTTATGAATCTGGGAAAATCGGAAGTCGTCAAAAATGATATGGAACTCATAAAGATCAACATCCTAGGTATTAGTGAGCTGAAATGACTGGTGTTGGCCATTTTGAATCAGACAATCATATGATTTACTCTGCCAGGAGTGACAAATTGAAGAGGATTAGTGTCGCATTCATCCTCAAAAAGGACATTTCAAGATCTATCCTGAAGTACAATAGGATAATATCCGTACCCCTACAAGGAAGACCAGTTAATACCAGTATTATGCAAATTTATGCACCAACCACTAAGGCCAAAGATGAAGAAATTGAAGATGTTTACCAACTTCTGCAGTCTGAAATTGATCCAATATGCAGTCAAGATGCAGTGATAATTACTGGTGATTGGAATGCAGAAGCTAGAAACACAGAAGAAGGAATAGTAGTTGGAAAATATGGCCTTGGTGATAGAAATGATGCTGGAGATCACATGATAGAATTTTTCAAGACCACTCACTTCTTAATTGCAAATACCTTTCTTCAACAACATAAACAGTGACTATATGCGTGGATCTAGTCAGATGGAATACACAGGAATCAAACTGATTACATCTGTAGAAAGATACAATGGAAAAGCTCAATATCATCTGTCAGAAAAAGCCAGGGGAAAACTGTGGAACAGACC
>NW_004443949.1:3246517-3247909 GCF_000243295.1 Trichechus manatus latirostris | reverse complement strand
TGAAGCACTTACTGATGAAGATCAAAGACCACAGGCATCAATACGGATTACACTTCAACATAAAGAAAACAAAAATCCTCACAACTGGACCAATAAGCAATGTCATGATAAACAGAAAAAATTATTGAAGTTGTCAAGGATTTCCTTTTACTTGGATCCACAATCAACGCCCATGGAAGCAGCAGTCAAGAAATTAAAAGATGCATCGCACTGGGCAAATCTGCTGCAAAAGACCTATTTAATGTGTTAAAAAGCAAAGATGTCACTTTAAGGACTAAGGATCACCTGACCCAAGCCATGGTGTTTTCAGTCTCTTGTATGCATGTGAAAGCTGGACAGTGAATAAGGAAGACTGAAGAAGAATTGATGCTTTCAAATTATGGTATTGACGAAGAACATTGGATATACCATGGACTGCCAGAAGAATGAACAAATCTGTCTTGGAAGAAGTACATCCACAATGCTCCTTAGAAGTGAGGATTATGAGACTTCCTCTCACATACTTTGGACATGTTATCAGGAGGGACCTGTCCATGGAGAAGCACTTCATGCTTGGTAAAGTAGAGGGCTGTCGAGAAAGAGGAAGACCCTCAATGAGACGGACTGACACAGTGGCTGCAACAATGGGTTCAAGCATAACAAGAATTGTGAGGATGGTGCAGGACCGGGCAGTATTTTGTTTTTTTGTGCATGGGATCACTATGAGTCAGAATTGACTGGACGGCACCTAACAACAACAACTTACTTCTATGGTAGTTTTATTTATGTTTTAAGGAATGAGATTAAATATAGAAACTGGAGCTAGGTAACATTGCGTTTGTGACATAATCTGACAAGCACTAACACAGGGCTCACAAGAACTGACATAAACCTTTATTAACCTGTTCATGGAGGCAAGCCTTTATGTTCATTGCCCTAAGGTGATCCACAACACTAACGTTACTTAAACTGAGCTTTGCAAATCCTGCAGTTATAGTTATTATGACTATTCCTTTTCTCTCAGACCCAGCAAGTTCACTTCTAAGTTCATGGTTTGCAAATGATTCATAAGGCTGATGTTTTTCTGGTGAAGTTTCTAGTTAATAAGTAAATTAAAATTGGAAAACAGGCTGGAATTTTATCACTGTGGTGCTATAAACATTTGTCATCCATGTAGAGAATTTTTTTCTTTCAGGCTCTGATTTGCAATTTATAATTGTTTCCTGTCTTATCCTTGTTCTTGCTCAATGTTACAAGATGGACAGAAGAGAGTTTTAGAGCCTACATATTTTTAATCAGTGTTCAAACAGAATTTGAACCCCTGAAGGTTTTCTGTTTGCATGCACAGAACTTCATCTCCACTAAGCCACCAGTAAGCAACAGTTGACTACTCAGGACAAAATATTGAAGTAT
>NW_004443949.1:3242873-3244461 GCF_000243295.1 Trichechus manatus latirostris | reverse complement strand
CCAGCAATCTCACTCCTAGGTATATACACTAGAGACCTAATAGAAGTGTCACAAACAGATGTATGCACACCTATGTTCATTGCAGCATTATTCACAATACCGAAAAAATGGAAACAACCTAAGTGCCCTTCAGCAGATGAGTGGATAAGCAACATGTGGGTACATACATACAATGGAATACTACACAACTATGAAGAATAATGATGAGTCCATGAAACATATTATAACGTGGATGGATCTGGCGGACATACTGCTAAGTGAAGTAAGCTGATCACAGAAGGGCAAATATTGCATGCTCCTGCTTTTATAATAAGGCAAGAATAGCTATATATACAGAGACCAGTATTCATGGGTGGTTATCAGGGATGGCTGAAGGGAAGTCACTCTCGAATTCGTTGATACTTGTTATTTTTGGTGGTGGGAAAAATAGCACAGAATGTGTGTGTAATGAGTACTGCTTGACCGAAGTAAATGATGCCACTAAAAAGTGCACAAGAGGAAAGTATGTTTGTGCTAAAGAATATGACATATATAATTTGACAACAATACCAAAAATAACCAAAACATGAGTGTATGGTCACATATGTAGATATATAGGCATATGTGTGTATGGTAGGTACAGGTGAGTACAGACATGTGTACAGTTACAAGTATAAATATATGTGTATGTACAGATACTTGAGTACATACAGATATATTCATAGAGGACACAGTTATAGATACTCTCAGACATAACCAGACACCTTGGGAGAATGGTTTTTTGTGTTTAAATGCTTAGGTCCTTAGTCTCGTGGAACAACTCAGTCAACTGGCACCACAAAGTTCACATTCTGCATCCTAGGAGGTGAGTAGTGTCTGGGGTCTTAAAGGCTTGGGAGCAGCCATCTAAGATACAACTACTGGTCTCTACTCATCTGGAGCAAAAGAGAAAGTAGAAAACCAAAGGCTCAGAGAGGAAACTCCGTTTTCACATAGCACCAATTTTTGCATAACGACTTGATCTTTGGAACCTAACCATGTTGATAAGTGTGGAGTGGGTGTTATTTTTTATATATACCTAGGAGTGGAGTTGCTGGTTATGTACTATTCTATATTTAACTTTTTGAGGAAATGTAAAATTGTTTTCAAAAATAAATAAACTATTTTACATTTCCACCATCAATGTACAAGGATTCCAATTTCTCTACATCCTCCTCAATGTTTTTTTAGTTTCCATTTTTTTAAATTATTATTAAAATTGACTCCATGGCAATAGGTTTTTTTAGGGGTTGTGAAGTAGTATCTCATTGTGGTTTTCATTTGTACCACGTGTCTGTCAGTTTGTCGTACTGTGGTGGCTTGTGTGTTGCTGTGACACTGGAAGCTTTGCCACTGGTATTTCAAATACCACAAGGTCATCCTTGGTGGACAGGTTTCAGCTGAGCTTCCAGACTAAGACAGACTAGGAAGAAGGACCTGGCAGTCTACTTCTGAAAAAATTGGCTACTGAGAACTTTATGAATAGCAGCAGAACGTTGTATGATATAGTGTTGGAAGATGAGCCCCTCAGGTTGGGAGGCACTCAAAATATGTCTGGGGAAGAGCTGCC
>NW_004443949.1:3240440-3241252 GCF_000243295.1 Trichechus manatus latirostris | reverse complement strand
TTCATGCACTTTCTTTAAACCACACTTCCCCAAAACAATTTTTTTTTTCTTCTTTGTAACTGAAATGATCTGGAAATGAACATATTCTGAGTAACCCTAACATTGAGACAGTCTCTTAAAGAGTTTTGACTAATGTTGAATGAATGAAAGCTGCATGAATGAATAAAGATGAAACTAATATAACCTGTCATTACCTCCCTACCACAAATCCTATTTACAGTTTCCTGATTGTTAAATAATTATAATAAAAATTACTTAACAGGAAAACTGCTTTGAATTTAATTTAATCATTCTTGAGGGTTACCAAAGACATTTTAGGATCTAGTGATTATTATTAGATCCTGAGTAGAAACATCTCATTGTTTAGTAAGGCTATAGATTAGAAAGTGTGGAGGATGGCATTGACTCTTGCTCAAAAATATGTTTTGAATGTATTCTAGTTAAGTAATTCACTTACATTAACTTGTCTGTCTTTTGGGAGCAGAAGACAGATATAATTATTTGATTACTGTGATTGTATGATTTCCATAGAAATAAGCACTTGCTAGGTGTATGTTTACTGTGTATATATGTTAATTTATAACTTCGGGTACCTTTTTGCTTATTTAATATTTTAAAAGACAGTCTTATTTTACGTTGGCTGTTAGGAATTGCTAATGTAAGTAGCGATGCATGAATATTAGTCCAGATACAGAAATCTTAAGTATATTACAGACATGAAATGAATTGCTGTTACATTGCTACGGATATGCAGTGCCTCAAATCTCATTTATAAAACATAAGAATTGCTTGCTATACATCCTGACATACAC
>NW_004443949.1:3236887-3238924 GCF_000243295.1 Trichechus manatus latirostris | reverse complement strand
CTGCTTCCGTGGACGCTGATTATTGATCTAAGTAGAATGAAATTGTTGAGAACTTCAGTTTCTTCTTTATTTATCATGATGCTGTCTATTGGGCCAGTGGTGAGGATTTTCGTTTTCTTCATGTTCGGGTATAATCCATACCAGAGGCTGTAGTCTTTGACTTTTTCTCAGTAAGTGCTTCAAATCATCTTCATTTTCCACAAGCAATATGGTGTCATCTTTGTATCACAGATCATCTGCATATATGCCTATTAGAACAGCTAACCTAAGAAGTAGCATTGATACCAAATGCTGGAAGAGATGTGTACAAACAAGATCTTTCACACATTGCTGGCGGAATTGTAAAATGCTACAGCGATTTTGGAAAATAGTTTGGCAATTTCTTATAAAATTAAATATGTACTTACCGGATAGGCCCAGCAATTACACTCTTGGGCAAACTTATGTTCACGAAAAAACCTGTATACAAATATTATGGTAACTTCATTCATAATACCAAAGTACTGGAAACAACCCAAATAACCTTCAATAGATGAGTGGTTGATTAAACACTATTAGATCCAAACAATGCAATACTAGTCAGCAATAAAAAGGATTGAACTATTAATACATCCAGTAACTTGAAAGGACTTCAATAAAAAAAAACAAAAACCAAACCTATTGCTGTCGAGTCAATTCCAACTCAGTAAAAAAAGTCAACTCACATGTTACTTACTGTGTGTTTCCGTTTATATGATATTCTTGATATGACAAAATTACAGAGATGGGAAATTGATTAGTGGTTGCCATGGGACAGCGATGGGGTGGGGTAGAGGTAGCACAGGAGAATCCTTTTATGTTGATAGAGCAGTTCTGTATGCTGATTGTGGTGTTGGTTACGTGAATCTATACACGGGATAAAATTGCATAGATCTGCACTCATACGCGCACACCGACACACAGAGACACACACAAAAGTGAATGCAGGTTAAAAAAAAATTCAGAACTGAATATTTCCTAGAAACTAGTTAACAGTAATATAACAATGTCAATTTCCTTGTTTTGCTATTGTATTACAACTATAAAGTTCTCTTTTTTCTTAAAGTAGCAATAACACAAATATAAAATACTAACAAACATTTAAAAATAGAAATATTCCTTCATGCGAGGGGCGTTTAAAACAACCTTCTTTTCAGAGGCTGATTTCTAAAAGTCTTCAGCTTGAAGTGATGATTACTTTTTTCCTTTTCATATAAGCACGCAGTTGTGTAAATTCAAAAAAAATGTGGTCTGTGAACATGAAAGCTTCAACTCTGATCTCCACTCTCCATTTTCTTCTTTTTCTAACGCCCTTTATTTGACGGAGATGGATGTCATTTCCAAAAGTACTCAGAGAGCCACATTTAACTGGAGCAACATTGTTCTTTTAGGTTATTAAGGCAGTTCAATTTTCTCTGTTGGTTGCTACCCTGAAGATGAAAACTCTTCTGAAATGTCAGTCTGAGAAAATTGCACTGGGTCCAGTGAGAGAGAGAGAAAGAAAAAGAAGCAAAGCTTTGGAATTAATGTAATCAGCAACCTTTGAAAACAAAGGTAAAAAGCAGCAATTGAATGCGAACATGTATAGAACCATCTTGCTCCTTTATTCTTTGAATACCGATGTGGCCAGCCTGAGGAACTACTTACCTAATTCATAAGAAATTGGAAACACAATAGAAAGTTCAATTCAAAAACATGTGTTGAGTACCTAAATCATAATCATAGTATCTTATATCACCTGCATGTTAGGCCAAGTTGGGCAGGTTATGATGATGAAAAAGAAGGTCCACATTGTCCAAGGGCTCTCAATTCGCATCTCCAATGTCAACAAATGCTCCTGGTTTTATACTGGACACAGAGTGGCAAGAATCAAAGCATCATATACTGCCAATGGTGAGAAAGCCAAAAAATCTAAGAGTCAAAGAGTAGCTTAAAGTCAGCTCAAGTGAGAAAGACATCAGGGTTAGGAAAGAAATTGTCAGGCTATTGTTATGGTTTGAATTATGTCCCCCAAAGATA
>NW_004443949.1:3234820-3235610 GCF_000243295.1 Trichechus manatus latirostris | reverse complement strand
AAGTACATAAGTAAATAAACTTTAAACTGCCCCATTTCTTAAAAAAAATTATGTACTTTGTCAGTATACAGTGTAAAATCAAGAAAATGTCACAGAAACCAAAGCCTTGCATGACAAATCTCTAGGTAAAGGATAACCTTGTTGAAAGTATCCATTCATGTGGAAATATCTTTTATTGTCCCACCTTTTGCAGTTGTGTTATGCTTTGTTGGTATCTGAATGTTCTTGACAGGTAAATGTCACCTGTGGACCCAGATAAGACCATAGCTGTCAGTATTGCCCTGCAAAAAGTTCTGGACGATACTAGGTAGGAACATAAGTACAGAAACATGTAAGTAACTTGACTAAAACACCAAAATTATTCAGAACCAACCAAGCCATGGTGTTTTTTAATCGCCTCATATACATGCAAAAGCTGGACAATGAATAAGGAAGACTGAAGAAGAATTGATGTCTTTGAATTATGTTGTTGGCAAAGAATATTGAACATAGCATGGACTGCCAAAAGAACGAACAAATCTGTGTTGGAAGAAATATAGCCAGAATGCTTCTTAGAAGCAAGGATGGCGAGACTCCATCTCACATACTTTGGAAATGTTGTCAGGAGGAATCAGTCCGTAGAGAAGGACATCATGCTTGGTAAAGGAGAGGGTCAGCGAAAAAGAGGAAGACCCTCCACAAGATGGATTGACACAGTGGCTGCAACAATGAGCTCAAGCACAGCAACGAACATGAGGATGGCACAGGACTGGGCAGCATTTTCGTTCTGTCGTACATAGGGTCGCTATGA
>NW_004443949.1:3219641-3231676 GCF_000243295.1 Trichechus manatus latirostris | reverse complement strand
AATTGCAAGAACCATCTCTGTCTGCTACATTAGCATCCCCATTTGTCCACTTTATGGGTTTATTATTATTATTATTAGCTCTTCTAAAATGTCAACAGTGGCATGCAATCAACTGTCAATAAAATCAAGAATGGAATTGTGGGCCAATTGTTGTCTTTACAATGCCAGGAATTACTGAATTACTTGAAAGTAAATTGTAACTATTTAGAATTCAGGTGATGTCTGGATCACATCGAAAGAAGCTATTCACTTATAAAGTGAAATGCTTTAAGTGTTCAAGTCAAAACCCCAGTGGTATTCCATCCACTTCTGAAGTTCTACAGTTTTTTTGTTTTGTTTTGTTTTTTTTATCCTAGAAAAAAGTCTGGAGTCTATTCAGGATGCATTTTCACAGTCCTCCTCCAGGAATTAAACTCCATGCCCTGCACGGAGGTGGTGCTCAAAAGATTCTTATTAATTAGCCATTGAAGGAGAAAAAGGCAGAACTCTTTGGTTTTTAGGTAAAGAGGTTTCTTTCTGAGAAATTGCTGCCAACTTTGAAGAAGGTGCTGCTAGATTCATTTCAGAGTTCTTGAAAAGTGGCAGGTTGGCTCCACCAGGAACCTTCAGCTACTTTCTAGTAGCATGTGACTCTCCAGTACAAGGCCCAGCCCAGCTTCTGCTTACTGTGCCAAAGTGAACGGGCATGCTCCACAGTATGCTAAGCTAGGCAGGGCTGGAAGGAATGTGAGAGTGGCTTCTAGCCTGTTCTCATTAATAAAAGCTATGTGGTAGAAGAAAGCCTTACTTTGAGGCTTTAGCTGTCTCTGCTTTGGTACTTATCCCCAGTGTTGCTGTATGTTCCTGTACACTTTATCCCAGCCTGGCTGTTGAATGTTGCCTGGATGCAAAAGGACTTTCTTGAAAAATATTTATATTAAATTAAAATTTCCCAGAGGGAAACAGTTTGCGAACTTGACTCTTTGTTTCAGTCATAACCTGTGGTTATTTTGCGTGTTTGACAATGATACCAGTACACCACAGGTAAGAATTAGTCCATTTGACAAGAGAGCATGTTGCAGATTACACCTAGGTCAGGAACACAAAAGTCAAGGCTGAAATTACGTTTATATAGCTATAATAAATCCTGCATCTACTTTAAAATCTAGGATGTGTGGAATAGTCTCCTCCAAACATCTGATACCTTCTAAGATTTTATAGACTGTGAGAATCAGAGAGACTAAAAGGAGATTGCTGGTGTGGGGAGGTTGGAGTTGGTGGGACAAAAGGCAGGATTCTATTTTGTTCCATACTACTTTTATCACTAGAATGTTATAGGCTGCTTCTTAGGGCACGTCTAAGGCAAAATTATCTCTACAGTTTCATACAAGTGAGAACTTAAGGTGTTTTTGTCCCAACTATTAGTGTTGTTAGGTGCTGCTGAGTCTGTTCTGACTCAGAGAGACCTCATATACAACAGAAGGAAACACTGCTTGGTCCTGCACCATCCTCACAATCGTTATGTTTGAGCCTATTGTTGCAGCCACTGTGTCAATCCATCTCATTGAGGGCCTTCCTCTTTTTCGCTGACCCTTTATCTTACCAAGCATGATGTCCTTCTCCAGGAACTAGTCCCTCCTGAAAACATGTTCAAAGTACATGAGACAAAGTTTCACCATCCTTGTTTCCAAGGAACACTCTGGTTATATTTTTTCCAAGATAGACTTGTTCGTTCTTCTGGCAGTTCATGGTATATTTGATATTCTTTATCAACATCATAATTCAAAGGCATCAATTCTTCGGTCTTCTTTATTCATTGTACAGCTTTTGCATGCATATGGCTTGAGTCAGGCACATCTTAGTCCTCAAAGTGACATCTTTGCTTTTCAACACTTTAAGGAGGTCTTTTGCAGCAGATTTGCCCAGTGCAATGCATCTTTTGATTTCTTGACTGCTGCTTCCATGGGATCCAAGTGGATCCAAGTAAAATGAAATCCTCAACAACTTCAATCTTTTCTCCTTTTATCATGATGTACGGGTCCTGTTGTGAGGATTTTTGTTTTCTTCATGTGTAGGTGTAATCCATACTGAAGGCTGTGGTCTTTGATCTTCATCAGTAAGTGCTTCAAGTCCTCTTCACTTTTAGCAGGCAAGGTTGTCATCTGCATATTGCAGGTTGTTAATGAATCTTCCTCCAATCCTGATGTTGAATTCTTCTTCATATAGTCCAGCTTCTCAAATTATTTGCTCAGTGTACAGATTGAATATATATGGTGAACGAATACAACCCTGACATACACCTTCTTGATTTTAAACCACGCATTATCCACTTGTTCTGTTCAAATGACTGCCTCTTGGTCTATGTACAGGTTCCACATGAGCACAGTTAAGTGTTCTGTAATTCCCATTCTTCACAGTGTTGTCCATAATTTGTTATACTTCACACAGTTGAACGCCATTGCATAGTCAATAAAACACAGGTAAACATCTTTTTGATATTCTCTGCTTTCAGCCAAGATCCATCTAACATGAGCAGTGGTATCCTTCATTCCATATCCTCTTCTGAATCCAGTTTGAATTTCTGACAGTTCCTTGTTGGTGTAGTGCTGCAACCATTTTTGAATTATCTTCAGCAAAATTTTACTTGTCTGTGATATTAATGACATCGTTTGATAATTTCCGCATTCTGTTGGATCACCTTTCTTTGGAATGGGCACAAATATGAATCTCTTCCAGTCAGTTGGCCAGGTAGCTGTCTTCCAAATTTCTTGGCACAGATGAGTGAGCACCTGCAGTGCTGCATCCATTTGCTGAAACATCTTAATTGGTATTCTGTCAATTCCTGGAGCCTTGTTTCTGGCCAGTGCCTTCAGTGCAGCTTGGATTTCTTCCTTCAGTACCATTGGTTCTTGATCCTATGCTACCTCCTGAAATGGTTGAACGTTGACCAATTCTTTTTGGTACAGTGACTCTGTGTATTCCTTCCATCTTCTTTTGATACTTCCTGCGTCATTCAATATTTTCGCCATAGAATCCCTCAAAATTGCAACTCCAGGCTTGAATTTTTCCTTCAGTTCTTTCAGCTTGAGAAATGCCAATCGTGTTCTTCCCCTTTGGTATTCTATCTCCAGTTCTTTGCACAGATCATTATAATACTTTACTTTGTCTTCTCGAGCTGCCCTGTGAAATTTTCTATTCAGCTCTTCTACTTCATCATTTCTTCCATTTGTTTTAGCTACTCGACATACAAGAGCAAATTTCAGAGTTTCTTCTGATATCCATTTTGATCTTTTCTGTTTTTTCTGTCTTTTTTAATGACCTCTTGCTTTGTTCATGTATGATGTCCTGGATGTCATCCTACAACTCGTCTGGTGTTTGGTCATTAGTGTTCAGTGCATCCAAAACAAATGTCCCGGCTACGTAGTCTAATTTTTTAGGCTGTTGCAGTTAATAAGACCCTAATAAGCTTAACATTAATTCAACCACTATATTGAGTAAGCAAGGCACATACACTTTTTACCTGGGGGAATTTAATGTACTTAAATGAATTATAATAAACTCTGATAAAGTGTGGGGATAATAGAAGCCTAGGATGCTAAGTACCTATGCAATAGAGGGACTTAACCTCACCTAGGACGTCAGGGAAGCCCTACTTGGTAAGCATAGAATACAATAGGAAATAAAACTGTACTGAATGATTGATAGCACATAGCATATTTGATGGTTGCAATACAACCCCCAGATATTCTTAAGTTCCCCTGACAGTTTCAATAGGTCTAGCATGTTCTGTTGGTGGTTCTGAAATACTTATTTGTTTTATTTTTTACTGTTTCTATAATCAAGTCTCACCTTCACAACTTCCACCACTGGCACTGACTTAAACTGATAAGATTTGGAAGATTTGTGTTAATTTTCATGAAGAAAAGGTTGAGTTTCCTGATCTATAGAAGCCTTGTTGTTGGGTGCCATCAAGTTGTTTCTGGCTCATAGTGACCCTATATGACAAAGGAGAACTTCCCCATAGAGTTTTCTGGAATATAATCTACCGGAACAGATCGCTAGGTCTTTCTTTCGGAGACGCTGAGTGGCTGACCTTTTTATTAGCAGCCGAGTGCTTAACGGTTGTCCTACCAGGGCTCCTTATAGAGACCTTCCAATGGAACTAAAGCCAGCGTGGCAGAATCCACTTTTAATTTAAACCTTGGTCACTCGTAGAACGAACAAATTAGTGGTATCAGCATTTCTGGGCTTTCTTCCTCCTTTCAAATCAACCATTTACTGAATCTTAAGAGAATTTCAAGACAGAAAACTGACATGAGCGTATCAAACATGAAAACCCAAGGTGGATGCTACGTCTGTGCCAAACCAAAAGACCCTGCAGCCGGTACTATCCTTTCAGTCATTTCTTCACTCATTCTCTTATTCATCCAACAAATGTTGGCTGATGTCTGCTATGGGCTTTGCTCCTGTTTAAGCACTGGCGATAGGGCAGAGCACAAATAATGTCCTACCTGCTGGGAGCAAGGCTCAATATATGATCTTTGAATGGAATAAATGGAAACAACTAGACAGAGAAATGAAGGAAATGTAGTGTGAGACTGTTCTATTTTACATGGTTAGTCTACTCGTTTAATGGAAGTATGACTAATTCAGTAATTTAAAAATCACATATCCTTGTTAATGGACTCTATGAGTGCAGGGATGGCAGAAACAAATTAGATAATGAACCTGTTTCTTTCATTGTGACTGCTGCTATGAAGTTGTAAATTAGAGCCAGCTGCAAGGAAGCTGTATTAGATCTGTGGAATGACTAGTGTCATGTAATAAGTGGGTACTTTGGTGCACAGATGACTTTCTTAGGACCGCACGAGTTGCTTTTCCTCAAGGTAGTTAGTGTATCCCCAACTTTGGTGCTTGGGGAAAATGTTGCTAAATAAGGCTCATTGAAAAGGCTTAGGAGGAAAACATGTATTGTTCCTGTTAAGTAAATTCCATTTCTCTTTTTTAAAATGTGCAGGGCTGTGTGATGTTGCTTTTCAGGTATATGTAAAAGCAACACGAACTATTTCAAGGCTTTGTATAAGAGATCACTCGTTGAAAGACTTTCTTAACAATGAAGTTCTGTAATGTAAATCTGATAAAAGTTTTTTCATTACAAAAGAATCCCGTAGTAAGTACGCTATGACTGTAGCTAATATATCCTGAAATGTTGCAAAAATCTATACACCCTGAAATTATTTCCTTTAGGCCTAGAAAAAGAAAAATATATGAATTGTATTTAACAGCAAGCTTTCAAGGGTTTTTCTCATCTCCTCTTTGTGTAATACAAGAACTTATTTCAATAATACAATCCAGACACATGACTCTTAAATTGAGGAACAAAAGCCAAAACAATTATTTTGGAATCTGGTCTTGCTGTTAGCTGGAGAACTTGTCTTTGCCCTTCTGCATTCCTAAAAGAACCAAGAAAGATTTTTTAAAAAGCTTTGCTTTCTATCAGGTGAAATCTAACCCTACCCAACCCCCTATCTTCCTTTTCTAGTCACTGATTCAATATTTCTTGTGGACATTTATCATATGTGGTGTTCTTTCTGTAATGCTGGCAGAATGCAGAAGCAGTACTAACTACGCAGCAAAAAAAAAAAAAAAAAAGAACCACAAAACCTGTTGGCTTGTACGCAGCAGCCTTTCACAGGCTGCGTTTTATTTGTTATCAATTTCCTAACTTTAGAAAACAGTGTATTTCTGAACTCTACGTATGTGAAAATATTTGTATGTGTTACAATAGAGTTAATACCTTAAGGGTGGCATGAACGTTTGGAGCTTTTCAGCAAATACAGAGGCAGGCATTTCTTAACCTGTGAACACTTCCTAGTGCTGGTCTTGAGGCATCGTCTCAAGGGATTGACAGGACTGCAGTTCCTGTTCTGAGTTAAGCAGATTTTCCCATGGATCAAAGTAGACAATGCACAGGGAACCTAAAATTACTTGGTGTCATTGTCAGTTAGTCATTCTGGGGTGTGTATGTGAATTTATTTTACCTCCAAACTCAACTCTTGCTCATCTGTTTATTTACACTTCCTACATACTCAACTTCTATACAATCTATAATTCTAATCGTTCCATTTCCTATTTCCTGATGTCTAAAAATATGATGGAAACCCTAGTTGCATAGTGGTTAAGAGCTACGGCTGCTAACCAAAATGTCGGCAGTTCTAATCCACCAGGCGCTCCTTGGAAACTCTATGGGTCAATTCTACTCTGTCTTGTGATAAAATAAAGGATATTTTGAAGATGAGATGCATGGCACAAAATAATATGATACCAACCAATGGCCTAGAATGAGGCATGTCTATTTTTGCAAAGACAACATAAATTAAGATATAAGATGTTTCATTATAATACAAAGTTCGCTAAAAAACCCCGTAAGCCTTAACAAGCTCTCCAATCTCCATGAGAACCACAAACAGAAGGATTTCATTTACCAGGAGAAAGCAGAGCACAACAAAATGATTCAAGGAGGCTAGATAATTGCCTCTGTGTTTGGGATTTTGCATCTTGAACTTCGATTTTAGTGTTTTCTATAGATAAAAGATTTAATTCATTAATTGTATCAAATTATATGAAGAGTACTTGTTTTTTTTTTGTAATTAACACTTGATTTTAATAACATATGATAGTTTTCACTGTCATGTCTTCAAGTTCAAGCTCTAGTACAGGATGTCTGACTTCTGGAGTGCCAAGAGAAAATATGTGCTGATTTTTTAAAGTGGAATTAAGTAGACTCCAAGTGGTCCAGAAATCCAGGCAAAAATCAAATACTATAAACATTAGCCCAGTGACATTCTTAGCAATTCCAATTTGAGGAGATAAGAGGAACATGAGGTAGAAGAAATTGTGTTGTAGAAACTAGAAAATAAGAAATATAAATAAGGCTAAATGAGATTGTTAAAGAAAACATTAAGCCACATAGCTTATAACAAGTTCCAGGGCCATCATGTTCTTTTGCGGTGACCGATTTAATGGAATGGGAGGTGCTAACCTCCTGAGGCATTCTGGTCATTCTGAAAGTCCTGATTAGCCGCTGCAGTTAAACCCCTTATTTTATCCCAAATAATAAATCTTTGTGAGATGCTGCAACACTTTATTAAAATATCTTAATTAGAGTAGTGTTAAATGATGGTACTTAGATTTCTTTTTCCCCTAAACTAAACACTTACATTAATACATATATCTTGCAATTGCTCTAAAAACTCCTTTAATTCCTGATCATCCCAGGAATAGAACTGCTGAGTCTGTCTTTATGTTTGAGTCATTTTTGAAATTAGTTTTCATTTTCCTCAGGCTTGTTTCTTTAACAATTATAAAGAGACTTTTTAGAATCTTGTTCTCTTCATCTTATTGCCTTCCTGACTTGTTTATTATGAACAACCCTCCAAGAAAGCAAAGGTGGAAGTCAGGCTGGAAGAGATGGCCCCAGTGAGTTATTCTGATGGTTAATGGCATGTTTTCATTTGTTGCTAAAAAGTAGGATGGGTATAAATGTCCTTTGAAGTAATTTTAACTTTTGAGAGACTTCATGGTATCTGAAAACTTTGAGCTTGTAACTCATTCAAAAATATTGTGTCTGCAGACACATGGTCAGATTGCCAAGAGAGAATTTAAATTAAAATAGGGCATGAAATATGGCTTGTCCTTCAAATAAGAGCTTATATATAAATCCCACATAAAAAAAATAGATTCTCAATTTTTTTTTCTTTGCATGGATTTAAATAATTCTCTATGCTAAGAATTTGAAGTGAAAATTTGAAAGAGAAAAGAGAACTAAGTAGTTGAATATATGGCATTATACCAAGCAGGGATATCTATATTCATCAAATTTTTATTCTTTAAGGTGCAGGAATCTTCTAGACAGATAACAGTGATAATTAAATGTCAAATAAGCCTGTCAATATTCACCACTAAAATCTTAATGCTCAGGAAATTAACTGATGTAATGAAAGGCCTTAGAACTATATTGGGTGGAATGAATAAGTTAGTGGATGTCAGAGTTATTGGGAGTAACAGCGGCCATCTCTTTGATTGCCAGAGTTGATGTGGTTTTCAGATGGATTGAATCAGACAGTGACCTCTGTTCTCCAAGCCCTCCTGTCTATCCCTCTAGCTGGTGAATGTCAGCCTGAAGAGGTCAGCAGATGGAGGGAGCAGGACCATTCTTCTGGAAGAGAACGTTGGTACACTTGCTGAAGACAGAGCAGTCTTTAAATCGGCCACAATGGGATGGTGAGGGCTGTTCTGGAGTCCTTGGTTTCATCCCTCGTGCATATGTCTCCCAGTTCTCTAAATTCAATACCTTTGATTTTGTTGGGTTAGTTCCCTGTGTTTAAAAGTGATTAGTGTTCCAAACACTCTGATTTGAACCCAGTCATAGGAATGTATTTTATAGTTCAAAACCTGTGGGTATGACCCAACCAGATGGGAGAACTGAGACCACCAGCAGTCCTAACTAAGACGGTGCCTCAGACATGAATCTGCAAATAAAAATACACAGTGTACTGTGAGGATGTGGAGCCTGCATAGGAACTGATTTCCAGAAGGTGACTCCACCAAGTGAAATACATACATCCCTTAACTACTCAGCCCTGCAGTATTTTCAATTGAATCCATGTGGCTGACTTTAAAATACTTGGCAAGTTCTCAGTGACCCAGTTTAACATGTGCCTAATACTAGTCTTTATTGTTTGAAGATCCGGATAGGTACTTCCCAAGTTTGCCCATGAGAGAATGTTTAAATGTTTCTTACTCATTTTCGACTACAATATCCAAATTCCAAAACTATGAGAGAGTTATATGAGACTTTATTCCCTTTATTCCCCTATTTTGATGGCTCTGGGTCCTGTATGAAGAATATTATGTCCATAGTAATAATAGCTAACATTTATTGCATTCTTAGTTTGTACCAGATAATGTTGTAAGCATGTTGTAAGTTTAATCCTGAAAACAACCTTATTAAGCAGGAATACTATGATACCCATTTTACAGATGCAAAAACTGAGAGAGAAGTTTGGTTATCTGTCCAATGTCATACAACTTAAAAATTGCAATGCCAGAACTTGGCTAGGAGCCAGGGTTCTTAACACTGCTTAAATTAAGTTCCTACTAAACATTTAGGGAATAACTCATAGTCCCTGGTTACATGAGTTGATGGGGCATATTAGGGGAAATTGAGGATTTGATATCATCAGTACTGTTTTCTGCAATGATGGAAATCTATACCTGTGGTGTCCAAGATGGTGGCCACTAGCGACGTGTATCTACTGAGAACTTGAGATATGTCTACTGGGACTGATTGATTCAGTTTTCCATTTTATTTCATTTTAATTAGTTTAAATTTAGTCACATGTGGCTATAGGGTCCTTCAAATGTGTCTAAAGTATCTGAGCAACTGAATTTTTAGTTTTATTCATTTTTAACTAATTTAAACTTAAGTCACCGTATGTGGCTGGTGGCTATTCTATTATCCAGTGCAGGCTTATAATTTACATGACATGACTCAGCAGCTGAATATGTCTGATTCTCTTTAAAATACTTATTAAATGCTTTGTGTGTGTGTGCGCTTAGACATAGACTGGATATATGGCAGACACAAAAGAAACAAAAACTGCAATACCTGGTCCTGAGAAATCGCAGTGTTCCAAAGAGGCAAGATGTATGCTATCAAAGTGGGTACAGCTTGGTTAAGTGGAGAAGACGTGGTTAAGATCACAGGTCCTTGAGTTGCTGCCTGCGTTTGAATCCTGACTCCACCACTTATCAGCTGTGACTCGGGAATATTACTTAACTTTCATGAGCCTCAGTTTTCTCATCAGTAAACTGGAGCTAATAGCACCTACTTTTTAGCATCATGAGGATTAAAGTAGATAGCACTGTCAGCCGAAGCAGTGTGCGTCCCCATATAAGTGAATAACCTGTGAAGGTATGAACAAAAACTAGAAATTAGGAAGCAGCCAAGTAGCCAATCAGGCAGGAGAAGACCAGGGCACTAGAATCATACAAACAGAAAAGGTAACAAGGGCAAGCTGCAAACCAAAGGAAAGCAGTCAGAGGACAGCTAATCAGTAACTATTTAAGTGGCAAGATTAGAAGAAGTAGACTTTATCATGCAAGCTTCTTCTTATCCCTCATCTGGACTTGCCTTAGTTCCTGGGAGGTGGGACTCTTGGAGATGGGACTCATCCCGGCAGAGATGGCTTTGCCCCTGCTCAGGTGAAAATGCACTTGGTGACACCAGAATTGGAAAACGGTGGTATGGAGATGAGAATAAGCATGAAGTCCTTAGAAGATTGTGAGGAAACCAGCCAAGCTGAACAGACATACATGCTGGTGTGTGCTGGCAGTAAGAATGATCAGGATTGGACTGTGGAAGCTTGGAAAGTCAGACCAAATACTTGAAACTGTCTCTTGATAGCAACAGGGTAGAACTGCCCCATAGTTTCCAAGCAGCACCTGGTGGATTCGAATTGCCAACCTTTTGTTTAGCAGCTGTAGCACTTAACCACTGTGCCACCAGGGTTTCCATGACAAGTCACAGGGCATTTTTATCCATGGGATAGAAGGATTTAAGTGATAAGCTGGAAGTAAGTAAAGGATGGATTCAGATAGATGAGATTAATGGTAGGGTGAGTAAAGAGATCATCTAAGCATGGCACGGAAGGAGAAAGGAAGAAAGCAATAATGATAGAGTTTGAAGTCAAAATGTATAAGGCTTCATGTTTAACTATAAGTGACTATATATGGAGAGCAATAAAAGAAATACATCAGACATGCCTGAGATAAGGAATGATGGTGTCGTCAGCAAATGAAAGAAGCTAGTTTGGGAATAGCAAACATGGATTTTGTCAATCTGTGTAGGACTTGTTGAATTTGAGAACGCAGTGGGAGCAAAAATGGAAATGTCCAGTTGGATGTTGAAAACAGTAGCGCTCTATGTCTCTGGAACAGGAGCAGAGGCTGCCAGAACCCTTGGAGGGTTTCCACAGCCCAGCTGGTCCTGTGGCCAACCTCCCTAATCAACTCCTACAGATACGTCCAGAATCCCCTCTCCTGAGCTCTACACAGGTGCCTGCATGTTCCTTCCCTGTGTAATTATACTGTCTTTACCCCTAAAGTTTAACAGTTAACATCAATATGTATTCTCAGAATGAGCCTACATCTGTACTCCCCAACCTCTTTGATTAAGTGCAGTTAGAATGTCAACTGTGCAATATGAGAATGCTTAATATAATGGTTCAACAGAGATATGTCTTGACTGCTCCCCAAAATATGTTTTCTCATCACTCAGGAACCCCTTAATGGTCATATTTATCATATATATTGACGTTTTATAATTGTAGTCAATCCAAGAGGGAATTTATTCTCTATTGGCTTTGGCTTTTGCGATGCTAAATGCATGCAATCTAGGATTACTTTGCTCATTTCTGGCCACTGCCAAGTTCTGAATTTCCAGTTGAGGCATGAAATTTGTTAATTTTCCAAAGAACTTCCCCAAGGGCATCCATTTCCTTTAACAGCCCCTTACTTGGTTGAGTGCCCTGTGGCATGACTGTCACCAATGAAAACTCAACATGTAAGAACCAATGTAATCTATTTGATGGTTTCTGGACTTTGTGTCCCTCAAGGAGCAACCCAGAATATAGCTGATGCAGCTTTTGGAATGCAATGTCTGAAGGCATAGTGAGATTTTTTTTTTTTTTGGGGGGGGGTCCCATATTGCCAAGCTGCTGATTTAAGAATGCCCTAGAGTATAAATTATTTCTCCAAATCTCTATAGTGACTTTTGTCAAAATGCCTTCTGCTTAACCCATTAAAGGTGAAAACCATGAAATATTATTTGATTTGTAAGCCAAGAAAATGCCCTAAAACCACTTGTCCCTCTCTGGAAAGGTGCCAGAACGAAGTGAGAGGAAATGTTGAACCTGCGAACAATAATTTGAGGTTGCAGCATGTGGCTTAGATCAAAGGTTGAGCCTATGGGCTATGCTCAGTCTTCCAGTAAC
>NW_004443949.1:3218264-3219082 GCF_000243295.1 Trichechus manatus latirostris | reverse complement strand
TCCTGAACATATACAATATCTTTATTGATCATTTAAAGATAAACTTTTAGCTAAGCCTTTATCTCAATGACCAAAATGCTAAATTAGAGGATTCTTATTTGAAAGAGTTGAATATATATGCATTAAACTGGTATCTCTGATTCCACAATGTTCATTCTAGTCTTCGCCCTTCCCTTATTTGTAACTTCTTTCTCCAACAGTGAGAACTCTGGCTATCATGCTCTACAATATGTTAACATATTTATTCAATATTAGTATATACATAAAGTAGTTAGAGTTGTAAGCCATGCTCCTTTAAGAAACAGATTTACTAGGTAAAAGATACTACTTGTGTACACTTCTTTTTGTCTTCAGCTCTATAGTATTGAGTGAAAATACAGATTTTCATGGTTACTTAGGTTAGTTCTTTTCTTCCTCATCCTCTGCATTGTAGTTATGTTATTCATTGGTAATATGTCATTATATTATTCATTGGTAATATGTTACTTGTTACTGTTGGTATTTCATTTAGGTTTCATTTTAGTTTCTCTCATATCCCAGTTGATTTTAATTATCTGTGTATTTTGGAGTCACATGTGAAACATTGCTATGTCTGCAGTGTCAAAACTACACAAAAAAGTATATGCTGAGAAGCGTCGTTCCCTTCTTCTCCATACTCACCCATTCTCATTCTCCCTCTTTCCAGCCCTTTCCCTCCCACCTCCTGTAGGTAATTAATCTTCTTATTTTCTGGTTCATCCTTACTGTACTTCTTTTGCACAGAAGAGCAGATACATCTGTATATTTTTATATCCCCCTTGTTCTCACACAAAGAGTAC
>NW_004443949.1:3216064-3217795 GCF_000243295.1 Trichechus manatus latirostris | reverse complement strand
AAGTGGCTTTTTCCCTCATCAAGAGTGTCACATTAGAGATTTTTTTCTAGAACATTTTTAGTAAGGTAATTCAGAAAAACTTCTTAATGGATTAGATATAAGTAACATGTATGTGTATTATGAATAGCCTGCTGTTAGTACGGCACATAAGTTTTAGGTACATTTATTTTTTTTTTTAATATTTTTTAAGGTTAAGGAAACATTTTTATTGTCTCCTAAAGTCTCATGATGTGCCTGGACTTCATCATGAATGTAGTAGAATTCTGAGAAATAAGCATGAGCATGTGAAGAGGACTGTAATTACAGCAATTATGGAAAAGTAATTTACTGGTTGTATAAATTTAACAGATTTCAAATAGAGTAGATCGGCCATAAAAAGCAAGCAGGATATTGAAAATAAATATTTTGGGAGCTAGGAAATTGCTTGTTAAATGCACATACCAAATGTAAATGTTTTGCTAACATTTGTGTAATTTAGTTTCTTAGAACCTAAAACGGTATTTTTTTTTAATTTTATAAAAAACAAATAGATGCTAAGACGATCAAGTGTTTGCAGACATCATTATTCTTCTCGTCCATCTGGCAGATATGAAACACTTACCTGAAAAACTTCCATTTTGTGAAAACTGGGTTAAAATAAAACTAGAAAAAATAATTTGCAGAATTCTTCCTAACTTTAGAAATAGGTAGAGCCCACTAGGGAATGAATCTTTGTGGAATAAGGTTGAAATGTTAAAACCAGGTAAGGAGTAGGATAGAGGAGAAAGGACGGAGTCTTTGGTTCCAGAAAGACCTAAGGAGTAGCCCCAATTTATTTGTTGTATAGAGATCTGGGGTCTACACCATCCACTGGTTCTTGTACTAGAACTAGATGGTTTTCCAAGAAAATAGCCCTAACCTGAGGTATGCGTTCTACCACCTCTACGCCCACATTTTCTCAGCAAAAACTTCCTGTAGGCCCTGTAAATTTCAGAAGAACATGCCAATAACATTAATCAGTGATATTACTAACAATCTGTTATTTCCATGCATTATTTTATTGAATCACCGTAATAGTCCTAAGAGATAGGTGCGAGTACTGTCCTCATTTTACAAGGGGGAAGTGAGTGAGCCTTAGAGAGCTAGAAGTGACGCCCCCAGGAAGTGGCAGAGCCAGGATAAGAAGCCAGGTTTGTCAGATGTGAAGCCATGTTTTAACCTCTACTTTACACAGTTCTACTCTCCACCCAGAAGACTGTCAAAGAAAACCTCTCTGCTATAGACCAAACTAAAAAAAAACCAGCTGCCCTCATGTCTATTCCGACTCATGGCAACCTCATATATATCAGAGTAGAACTGTGCTCCATAGAGTTTTCAATGGCTGATTTTCTGGAAGTAGATTACCAGGCTTTTCTTCCAAGGCTCCTCTGAGTAGACTCTAACCATCAGCCTTTCGGTTAGCAGTTGAGTGCGTAACTGTTTGGGCCACCCACGGACGCCACTGTAATCCAGCTATGTATAATAACTGACCTCCGGTTCTTGGAGGCCACTCATGCCTTCAGCTTGGATAAGACGCTTTCTTGAATTATGGCACTGAAGACCTGGACTACAGTGTTTTGAATGTTCACAGCATAGCATTTAAAGAATTATACTCTGGAGTCGTAACAGCCATGTACACTGAGGGGCCTGGTAAGAACTGTCTGGGTTGAGTGTGCTATTGGATTTATTGTGAAGATGCCCCAGAGGAAGTGA
>NW_004443949.1:3212650-3214317 GCF_000243295.1 Trichechus manatus latirostris | reverse complement strand
TGTGAAGGACCTGTGACCAAAAAAACAGATCGTATTGAGTGAAGAAGAATGAAGGCTTATAAATATATTTTGCAGTCTCTGAAAGAGCTGTAAGGATGAATTGATGATGTCAAAAATAGCAGTTGGTTAAGAAATGCATTGATTTTTCCATAGTACTAGAGGCACAGAAATTAGAAACCAGGATAAATGAAGTTAGTGTTGGGTGACATAGGAAAAGCCTGACTTGCAAATAGAAAGGAAGGAAAGAAGTAAGTTTAAGATGAGCAGTGTCCTTTGCTTTCTTTCTGTCCAATATTTACCCATCAGCTTCAAAATTAATGTATTAGTCTAGTAAACCTTCATTGGCCATTTCCTGTATGTCTGCCTCTTTGCCAGGTGCTATGGGATTAAGTAAAAAATGAAGGAGACAGAAGACCAACTATCAGGGACCTCAGAGCTTAGTAAGGGGCTATTGTTGTTGGGTGTAATCAAGCTGATCCCGACTCATAGTGACCCCATGTGACAGAGTAGAACTGTCGCAGAGGGTTTCCTAGGCTATCATCTTTATGGAAGCAGATCACCAGGTCTTCCTCCCATGGAGCCGCTGGGTGAGTTCGAACTGCCAACCTTGGTTTGCAGCTGAGGGCTTAACTTTTGCGTTACCAGGGCTCCTTAGTAAGAGGCTGGATAAGCAATTCCAGTGTGGTCTCATCCCAGGACAGCGTTTCTAAGTCCAAAGCAAGTTGCAGAGGTGGCAAGGATGGCAGTATAACAAGATAGTGAGAGCAACCTCAAAGCTCCTCCTGCTTGACACACGCTTCGGTCATTCTGTCGCCTTGTGTCCTGCACCCCCTGGTGCTTACATTGCTCTGTGACCCTGCAGCTTCTTGTTCTCTGTTTGTCTAGAGGTACTTCTGGGTGATATTTTCCCCTGTGCCTTTGTGTTCTCTCCTCCCCTCTCGCCATTAGCTCTATAAAGAAGAAGCCATGGCTGGGGTCTCTATTTCTTCTCCCCAGCGGACCCTAGCAGAGTGCTCTCCACATCATGGACTGATTGGTTCATAAGTATAGCAATAATGTAGTGATTTAAGAGTGGGATCAGGTGGATCAAGGAAATCAAAGATCCAGGGTGGTAATAATACATCATTTGCGCAGGACACCTGGCATCTGGCTAAGCAGGCAAGGCTGGGAAATCTGCTTCCAATTCTTTCCGTACACAGGCCCTGTGACCTTTCCTCAAACCCACCAGCCCTAATCTCACCTCAGAGTCCTCACATTGGCTGTTCCATCTCCCTCGCTGCTTTTCCTGTGGATATTCACACAGCAGCTTCCCTCACTGCACTGAGGCTTTCTCAATGAGGCCGACCCTGTCATTTTATCTAAAATGTTAACCGTCCTCCCGCCATGGTCATATTTTGCTTCTCTCCTTAACATATCAGTTTATTTTACCTACCTATTTACATGGGTATTTTTGGTCTATCTCATCAACTGGCAAATTTGCCTGTTTTGTTCAGCTCTATTCCTAACAACAATTCCTGGCACATAGTAGGTGCTCAATAAATATTTGTCAAATAAATTAATGAATGGCAGAGTGCTGTGAACTTCTGCTTCCCCCATTATATTGTGGATTTAATAATACCTCACAAATTGTTGTGATAATCTGATGAAATGATGTGTGTGTGTGTGTG
>NW_004443949.1:3206185-3211994 GCF_000243295.1 Trichechus manatus latirostris | reverse complement strand
CCATTAGGGGGAAATAATAAACAAAAGTGCTGCTTTCCCTTTTAAAAAAAAGAAACAACATGGGGCCATGGGCAGGACGTATATGTAGTTGGACGTTGCCGGAACAGACGTTATGGGGCATATACCTGTATTATTATTAATAGGAGCAGCATATCATCATCTTCAACATCATTATAATTTTCTAATCTCATTGACATCATAGAAGGTTTCAGGCGGTTCTACTGGCATAGTGCGCAGTTCTGGAGTCTACCACTATTGCTCAAGAGACTGTCAGTATCAAAAGCTAGACTGCTAGGAGGCAGAGATAATGCCGGGTCAGCAGGCACTGCCAGACTCCAGACTGCTGGTGGCCTCCTGGAACCAATGGATCGCCTTCAGAGAGCAACACGGTTTTCCTACTTTCCTGATGGCTCAGGGAGACAGACCAGGAGGACTGTGGGCCCTTTGCCAGTCCTCTTCCTGAGGAGGAAAATAGGCTTCCTTACACCCATAATACAGTACAGATTAGATTTGCCGGGTCCCTCAGGTGCCTGTGATAATGAAGGTACTTCTTTGACGGCAGCCAGCGTGGGTCATTTTATTTCCATCCACAGTCAACGCCCATGGAAGCAGTAGTCAAGAAATCAAATGACGTATTGCATTGGGTAAATCTGCTGCAAAAGATCTCTTTAAAGTGTTCAGAAACAAAGATGTCACTTTGAGAACTAAGATGCACCTGACCCAAGCAATGATATTTTCAATCACCTCACATGCATGTGAAACCTGGACAATGAGTAAGGAAGACTGAAGAAGAACTTACGCCTTTGAATTACGGTGTTGGCAAAGAATATTGAGTATACCATGAACTGCCAGAAGAGCAAACAAATCTATCTTGGAACAAGTACAGCCAGAGTGCTCCTTAGAAGCAAGGATGATAAGACTTTGTCTCATATAGTTTGGACATGTTATCAGGAGGGACCAGTCCCTGGAGAAGGACATCACGCTTGGTAAAGTAGAGTCAGTGAAAAAAGAGGAAGACCCTCAACGAGATGGATAGACAACCTTGGCTGCAACAATGGGCTCAAGCATAACAATGATTGTGAGGATGGCGCAGGACTGGGCAGTGTTTTGTTCCATTGTACGTAGGGTCGCTATAAGTCAGCACTGACTCAATGGCACCTAACAACAACAATGTGGGTCAATTTGCAACCAACACCACAAATGCTATTCACAACATAGCCAGTAGCTTTATAAATACATCCAAGGAGTCCCTGGGTGGCACAAACTAGTTAAGCACTGGGCTACTAACTAAAAGTTTGGCAGTTCAAACCCACCCGGAGGTGCCTCAGAAGAAAAGCTTGGCTATCTGTTTCCAAAAGGTCACAGCCATGAAAACCCTATGGAGCACTGTTCTGCTCTGACACATGGGTTGCCGTGAGTCAAAATCGACTCCACAGCAACTGACTAGATGATTATTAGTCAGAAGCTGACCCAGGCAAATCTGATGTCCCTGCTTGGTAATCCACTCCAAGCATATGAGTAGCACTGTCTTCACTGACTGAGAGGAAGAAATTCTTACTTCAATCACTTACGTACCGTATTTTTATGCAAATAACTTGTACCTTCTACATTTGTTTGCCAACCAAGACCTCCACCTGTGAGGTATTTTTATAAGCACTGCTATGCCAATTTTTTTTTACATGTTGCTTTTAAAAAACTAAAAAATAACATATCATGCTTATGAAAATACCTCGAGGCGGGAGGGCGAGATGGGCAAACAAACATAAAAGGGACGTGTTATTTGTGTTAAAATACAGTGAGTTCTCACCTAACCAGGCAGTATAGATACTGTCTAGGTTGAGCCCTGATTTCTCAAAGTTTTTTCAAGGACTTAGAGCTTTCTAGTGGAATGTTACTGGATTGATTGCTCTGCCCTAATAATTAGGCCGTAATAAGCTGCTTACCCTTGATAAACAGAATTGTTGAAACCACCATACTTATTGTGGCTAATAAGGTTGAAGCGTCAAGTTTTCTGATGCATTGCAATCTCAGCAAAACACGATTCTTTAAATTCCTCCATTATCTGCCTTAAAAAAAATCCACTACAGTCATACCTTACTTTAAGCAGCATATCCTGTAAACCTAACTTTAAAACCTTAATGTGTTCCAACAGATTGGTAAGTCACTTTGCATTATGTGGGCTGTGTTTGATTTTGAAAATCATTTATCCTCATATATCTAGGTATACATTTTTATTGTTTTTTTTTTTTAATTTTTTTCTAGACAATCACTTATCTTGGTTTATTTTCCCACACAGTGCAGTACACTTTATAAATGTAGAAATGTGTTCACAAATTCCATATTGTTAGATATACTTAAAGCATATGTATTAATTATAACAGATATAGCTACAGGGAAATATAAGAAGTTACTCTTAACAAAAGAATGCAAAATAATTATGTGAAATTAAAGGGCCTTTGTTTAGAGGATATAATTATTCATTTTAAAAAGAGGAAAACGGTCTCGTATGCATCATGCACCATGTCCAACACAGACTCAAGGAGATTTTTATCTCACCTGTAGTTTTAGAGCATTGAATTTTGGGTGCTATAAGGATGCAAACTGCAAAACTGTATTTTGGGAGTTAAATATGATATTAAAAACTCAATTAATTATATGAAAGTTTTTTTGATCCAACAAAACTATTTATTTTGATTGAATAAATACCTAGAGTGCCCGTAGCCAGAGTTTCACCAAGTAAGGCACTAAACCCATTGCCATCGAGTCAATTTCAACTCACAGCAATCCTATAGGACAGAGCAGAACTACCCACAGGGTTTCCAAAGCTGTAATCTTTATCCAAGCAGACCACCGCGTTGTTCTCCTGTGGAGCGGCTGGTGTGTTCGAACCACTGACCTCTGGGTTAGCAACTGAGCGCTTTAACCACTGTACCAGCAGGGCTCCTTCCGAGTAAGGCAGTGGGGATAAAACATGAATAAGACACAGATTCTGTGCACAGAGCTCCCAGTCCAGGGGTGGAATGGAGGATGCATGAAGCATGATTATGTTAATCATGCTAAAATCAAGCTACGTGTGTTGAAAACGCTTTGGCAAAACAGATAGGAGCAATTAATGTTACCTGGATAAGATCAAAGAAGGTTTTCAGGGAGGTGATATTTGAACTGGGCCTTAAAATAGGAACAGAAATTAACCAGGCATTCAGGCCATGTCAGGCATTACAAGTGGAGGGTGCAGCAAGAACAAAGAAATGGTGCTAGAAGTCTAACTAAACCACAGGGTGCATAGGTAGGGTGACAGATGAGGAAAGGGAGAAAAATGCCTAAAGGTCTAATTATTGGGAGATTGGCTGGGACTAGGTTATGAAGAAGAATTGATACCTTTGAATTACGGTGTTGGTGAAGAATATTGAATATACCATGGACTATCAGAAGAATGAACAAATCTGTCTTGGAAGAAGTTCAGCCAGAGTGCTCCTTAGAAGCAAGGATGGCGAGACTTCATCTCACATACTTTGGACGTGTTATCAGGACGAATCAGTCCCTGGAGAAGGACATCATGCTTGGTAAAGTAGAGGGTCATTGAAACAGAGGAAGACCCTCCACAAGATGGATTGAGACAGTGGCTGCAACAATGGGCTCAAACATAGCAAGGACTGTGAGAATGACGCAGGACCGGGCAGTGTTTTGTTCTGTTGTACATGGGTCGTTATGGGTTAGAATAAACTCGATGGAACCTAACAACAAGAACAAGGTTGTGAATCATGTCATATGCTATGCTGTGGAGTTGTATTTATACAGTACAGATTAGAATTTATGCTATAGGACTGGGAAGCCATTCATTATTATACATAAAATGCATCAAACTTAGGCAACTCCTCGAAAACCTTCTCTAAGGATTTCAACTCTCCTAAACACCTCTTAAGGATCCCTGGTGGCGCATTGGTTAAGTGTTCAGCTGCTAACCAGAAGGTTGACGGTTTAAACCCACCAGCTGCTCCTCAGGAGAAAGATGTGGCAGTCTGTTTCCATAAAGATTACAGCCTTGGAAACCCTATGGGGCAGTTCTACTCGTATAGGGTCGCTATGAGTCAGAATCAATTGACAGCAACAGGTTTCAGGAAATGCCTCTTGGAGTCCCTGGATGGTGCAAATAGTTAAGGCACTCAGCTGCTAACCAAAAGGTTGGAGGTTCGAGTCCACCCAGAGGCTCCTCAGAAGGCCTGGTGATCTGAAAAATCAGCCATTGAAACCCTATGGAGCACAGTTCTACTCTGACACACATGGGGTCACCGTGAGTCAGACTCCAAAGCTGGTGATGCTGGTGGTGGAATCCCTTCTCCACTGCTGCCTCCTCTGGCATCATCTCCACGGTTTAACCATTAAGTATGTGCTGATGTGCATTAGGTGTTACTGTTGCATTTGGTTTAATTCTTATTCCCTGTCTTCCTCTCCCAAACCTAATTGTAAGCTTCTTGGGGGCCTGTCTCAGCCAAAAAATTAATTATGTGGGTCTTAATCTTAACCAAACTGAGGTCCGAAGACCCCTTGTGCACGATTCTTGGTTAAAGCTACACCCTGAGGGGTCTCTGGCTCCTTTGGCTCTTACAAAGACCCTTCCAGTCCCTGCAGGTGAAGGCTCTCCCTCCCCACCCGACCCCCACGCTACCCTCACCCTCCCAGCTTTCCTGTTCTGCTGCCCACAGGCTCAATTCTCACTCCAGTGGCGTCTTACAAACGCATCCATCTTAGACAGCTGTCAAGTCATCTCCTGTTTTCTCAATGTTCAGCTTCTACCAAATACGCGTGTCAGAAAGGGTTTTAAGGGAACTTAAAACCAGGGACTTCACTTTTGAAGAGAATGACTGTCGTGGATAATTGACAGAATTACTGCATCTTAGACATAGAAGCATTGGAAATTGTGCAGAAGCTAAATGCTAAATGTTTTTGCCACTCAATATTGTTAAACCCTGAGACTACTTTAAGGGCTTATGTGATTAGAATAATGTTTCTCAACCCTGGCTCCTGAATTGCAATTTAAGAGGGTCATGGGCATTTTTTTAAAAAGCTCATCAGCAATTTTGATAAATAATCAGAGGTGAGAACCTCTGGATTAGAGTTGGCACTACTTTTGAAATGTGATAGGGACTACCCAAACCAAACCCATTGCCATCGAGTTGACTCGGACTAATAGCAGCTCTATAGGACAAAGTGGAACTGCCCTATAAGGTTTCCTAGGCTGCAGGTTTTATGGAAGCAGACTGCCTCGCCTTTCACCCATGGAGCAGCTGGTGGGTTTGAACCACTGACCTTTTGGCTAGCAGCCCAGCCCTTAACCACTGCACTACCAGGGCTCCTTGATAAGGACTATAGAGTTGTCATAGTCTACATAAAAGTTTGCCTTACTGTTGAAAAACCAAAGGCAGTAATTATTGAAAAATACTTGAGGAAAAAAAGAAACTCAGAAAACACAATTGTTTGGGTTTAACATTGCAAAAGAGGTATTTAAAACTTGGGGAAAATAATATAGTAAGCAGTAGAAAGAGCACATTTTGAGTATTTTCCTGTATTTAATTTTTTTCTATAATTAGCACTATTTTTAAAATATAAATTTTGGAAATTGAAAAAAAAGTATTAGCAGAAATGGATGGCATACCTATAAAAAAAAAAATGAGTTCAAAAAATCCACTTTGGGTAGGCTCTGCCTTGGTAGAGAAGATGTTAAATTGAAGGGACATGAAGGTGCTACTAACAATGAAAAGGATGAAAAGTCCTGTAAGGTCATCTCTTCTTCCTCGCCCTCCAAGTGGCA
>NW_004443949.1:3204073-3205088 GCF_000243295.1 Trichechus manatus latirostris | reverse complement strand
TGGCAAATTCACTGCATTTTCTTATATTAATCTGTCAGTGTAAATCTCTAGGGAGTGATTTTGACTTTAAAGTAAGCATTTCTTTTGCACTCTACTTTAGAGAGCTGTGAAGTGAGCTGAGTTTCAAACCCTGATTAACCTCTTGCTCTACAAACGCACACATACACCTTCACACATGCACACATACACTCCTTACAAAAATCATACTCCAGATGTACAAAACTGATTTTTAAAAGGAGTAGAACAAGAGATCACCACGTATCTCAGAAGATTTGCATGAGTTATGTTGTTGCTGTGTGCCATTGACTTGATTCCTACTCACAGTGACCCTATAGGATGGAGTAGAACCACCCCATCGGGTTTCCTAGGCAGAAACCTTCACAGTAGCAGATCACTAGGTTTTTTCCTCCCACAGAGCCGTGGTGGGTTCAAACAGCTAACCTTTCAGTTAGTAGCCCTGTGCTTAACCGTTGCACCACCAGGACTTTTTGGCTTGAATCATAAACCAGCTTTATTTTCATCATACGTTTGGATACTGTAGTCTGGCATGGGCAGAAGTTAGTTTTCAGAGTGTGCCTTCCCTTCTGTTTAGGTGTCTGGGAAAACAGCTTCTGACTAAAGACAGTGAGAGAGCTGAGGTTCAGCCCTAGCAAAACTGTAAGGGGTCTGTTTCAGGCAGGTTCGGTTTAATTCACAGAAAGGATCTTTCCATTAAAAATTGGGTGAAGCAGTTATGCATTTTAAATGTATTAGCTGCAATTCTCCATTAGGAGGAGTGACAAGTATACTGCAAACTCCAATCACTAGCGAAGAAAGGGGTGGTGCGGGGGAACAAAGGCAATTATCTAGCATAGGACTAGCTCATCAAAAGAGCAAATCAGTCTAAAAATGTGAAAACTTTTAGATATAAATTTAAACCCAGTAAAATGCAGTTTGATATTTTATCTGTTTATTTGCCTAATTCTGACCCAAAACTCCTTGCACCACTTGAAAATAATGGTTTATGGTTTGGGAC
>NW_004443949.1:3202815-3203601 GCF_000243295.1 Trichechus manatus latirostris | reverse complement strand
CTTTTTTGGAAGTAGATTGTCAAGCTTTCTTCTGAGATGCCTTTGGGTGGACTTGAACCTCCAAACTTTGGGTTAGAAGCTGATCACATTAACTGTTTAAACCACCCAGGAACTCCCCAATAAACCTAAAAGTGTGTTTAACTGGTTTTGAAGAATGGACCTCCTTGAGAGGTCTTTAAAAACCAGGCACCTTTTCTCTAGACGAATAAACAGAACTACACAGACACAGAATTTTGACCAAACGTCGATGTCCCTGGATGCCCAGAAACTGATGGAGTCAAGGAGTGCCCAGAATTACAAGAGAGAAGCTGAACTGGAAGTGAGGTGTCCTGCATCAGCACAAACCAGCCATCTGACCTCAGTCAAGGCACAGCTCCTGTGGGCTTCCCCATCATTTAAAAGGAGGTGTTGGACCAAAGGGCTGTTTGGGCCCCTTCTAGCTCTAAGCATGTGATTCTTCAGTCATCTGTGATGAATGCTGAAGTTTGGTTCTTTTCCCTGTATTTGTTCCTTCTTCCCCACAGCCACTTCTGGACTTTTGGAGCCACATCGTTTGTGACTCTCCCTGGCCCCTTTCTTTTATTAATTTAGGGAAGAAAAAAAAACCTCTCCCCTTTATAATGCCCCCACTGTTTTCCTTTTTATATGTAAGGTCAAACTTCAGATGTAGGGCGTTTAAAAGGGAGAGGAAAAACCCTTATACCCTACAGAGTTAGCACCGGAGTTTGAGTTGGTTGAGGTCAGGTTGGGAGATGAAGTTCATTGTCAGGGTAGCACTTTCTTACC
>NW_004443949.1:3196178-3201789 GCF_000243295.1 Trichechus manatus latirostris | reverse complement strand
GCCATAGCTCTTAACCACACCAGGGTTTAATTATAGAACTAGATCCTGAAAAGTGATAGTTTGTCCCTCCTAAGTCAATCTCTTAGGATCCCTGCAGGCCTGGGGGCCTAGGGGATGAAGTCAGTGTCTGAGAATCTGGAAGAAGCATATCACATTTTAAAAGCATAATCTTGTTAAGATAAACAAATCTTCTATAGTTATTGTAATTATTCTCATGAGTAGTAGACGTATATTTAATTACAGGCAAATTCACTAGAGGTACTAATGATCAATATTTGAAAAACCATTAGTCCGATGATAATTTCTCCCGTAACACTTAAATCCAGTCTGAGTAGTCATGTAGCTAAAATACAAAAAATGTTTTCTAAGTCAGCAGTTCTTTGCACTTTCCTCCAAAGCTGTTATTTGTGATGAAACAGAACAATCAAAGAGGAATGGCCATCAGCCTGTTTGGATGTCATTAGCATCACCTGAAATTTCAGTAATGCGAAAAAGATGCTTATAGTTATGCCATCAGCTTATTATGTTGCATTTTTCTGTCATTGCACATGCTTACGTCCACAGTATGGATTATCGAAACAAAGCTATTTGATTAGTATGTAAGAGTTTTTACAAATACTAGTCCCTTTTGTCCTTTGCGCTTAACATATTCAGAATTTTTATCTGCCACTTGAAAAACTTCGTGTTATGTATTGAATGGAAGTTGGAGGTTGATAGTGTTCAAATTGTTTGCTGTTTCTGTGGTCAATAAAGAGTTGAAGGAACGTGTGTCCTACTTAGGAAATACTGGGCAGATTCCGGTCTATTGTTGCTCACAGGAATAATAATTGACACCATGCAGATTTTTAAAATGTTCTTCCAAGTTAGTTGTATTCAGGGCTGAAAACATTGCGAATATTGAAACTTTTAATTTTATCTGAAGATAATCATCCAATGCCCATGGAGACTATTCCCACAGTCTCTAAATATTTGAGAGTCTCTGCTTGCTGTTGCAGTACTAACTAGGATTATGTTTTCCCGTTTCATTAATTTGTTTAAAATGTAAGTAGCAGAAGATGAAAGAATTGAGTAAAATGATAGAATACTCATCTCTGGCTTTGCTTTAGCCCTGTTTTACTGTTCTCCATTACTGGGAATAAAGGATAGGAAGTATCTGCAAGAAAGGGCACATCTGCGCTAAGAACTACTGCTGTGAAATATGTGCCGTAATTATACTGTTTTACACGTGTTTCGTTTACTGGTGGGTTTTTGAATAAGTGCTTGAATGTGTGACCTTCAAAAGAAGCAGACTTACTGGATGAAAGAGGGTTGACAGAAACCAAGTGTTTCTAAGAGAGCACATGGTCTTAATCAAAAAAGTCCAGCAGAAATTAAACAGGACAGTTGATGAAAGACAGAATACCGTTTAGATGTATAAATTTAAAAAGGAAAGCATGCTATATCCAAACCCACTATAGATCTATCTTGAGAATAAATTAATTTCATAACTTTATTCAATATCTGAAACACACCCCTAGAGATTCTGGTTGCTACCCCAAAACCCTGTAGGCGAAGCTTAATTTATAGCATAAGCAATTCAAAAGAAAGACTTATAAGAGTTTCACTGTTCCTAAAATAGCAGGAAAACAAATGCAGGCAAATTTTAAGAAAACGATTGTCTTTTCTGGGAAGCCAGAATCTATCAGTCGGGACTTCCCCCAAATCCCATCTAACACTTTTTTGAAAATCAGCCATAGCATTCACTTGTTAAATATATTTACTTGATTTTATAAGCTTGATTGTGGAGTGTTGGGCTATAACTATTTAAGACAAGGAAATTGAGGATATGCCTGGCCCTCTACTTCCCTCATCTGCCAATAGAGGGACATAGCCAATGTCACCTAGCTTTCAACTGCTTACCTGCTACGTAAGGATTATTCATTCACACATGCATTCAGCACACATTGGTGTTCTTGAACTGACCCAAACTAATTTGACTGTTAAGCAATTGTCAGGTTCTTTTGGTTACTAATGGTAGTCCCTGGAGGTTAAATGTTTGGGGGATCTATAAAACCTTTTCCAACATCCTGGCTCCTAGGTAGTTACCCAAAGCCAATCCCACACCAAGTTCCGGCAAACTACATTTATGAGCAGGTAGGACTGAAAACATCCTACAGCCTACTCTTACGTGCCTGGAGCTGTCCATCTGTCCGTCCTCAGGCAACTCCAATCTTTTCTCCCATCAATGGCTCACTCCTTGGGCGTCAGGTAACAAAGACCTGCTGAAAGTGGCAGTAAACCCACAGTGCTGCCCCTAAGGTGCGAGGCTACTGGATCCAATCTCTTCTTATACCTTGTTCCTCAAAGGCAGTGGCTGCTCAACAGCCAAATGTTCTTAACATCCCTCATTTCACCTTCAACTAATTACTTCTAAAACACTTTTTGCTAATTATCCAGCTCTCTGGTGTAGATTTCAATACTGATATTTGAAATGCTAAGGATATCACCTCTGGTTTTTGATTCGAGTACTTGAAACACTAATTACTGTCTGTAGGTTGTAAATTTATATAGAGAGATAGAGACAGAGATAGATAGAGAGATAAGAGAGGTTGAGAGATAGACAGATATAGATACAGATATAGCTATAGATATATAGATATATCCCCAATGGCGTCGAGCTGATTCCATCTCACAGCAATCTTGTAGGACAAAGTAGAACTGCCCTGTATGGTTTCCAAGGCTATAATCTTTACAGAAGCAGACCACCCCATCTTTCTCCCACAGAGTGGCTGGTGGGTCTGAGCCACTGACCTTTCAGTTAGCAGCACAGTGCTTAACCACAGCGCCACCAGGGCTTCTTTTAAATAGATAGAGAGTAGAGATATATAGACAGATATGGTATTATTTTTGAACTAAGGTACTAGATAAACAATACCGGACCCCTTCTAGGTGCCAGGAGCTTTCCTAGATCCTAGGTATGCATGAAGAACAAAACAAGAAAGTAAACACTCAAAGTAATGTATAATTGAAATTTGTGATAAAAATAATTAGGGCGACTGATGAGATCTATGGCAGTGATAGCGGTGACAGTTAAAAAAAGGGAAAGGAATCGGTGAAAGCAGAGTAGCGACTGTCATTGAGTAGCGGGTTTCCTTTGTCTTCTCTTCCTATTTTGGAAGTTTGGGGCAGGTGGCATGTCTAGATCAATTAGAATAAATGCAGACAGGTCCCTAAATGTGCTTGCTACTCAATTTCTTCAGCAGTCTTTCAGTCACAATGTAAATATCCAAAGCTTTTGCCATAAGCATATAAATTTTGAGCACTAGGTTTAACTAGCTTTCTTGGCTCAACCCCAGTGTTTTGTTGAATAAAGCTTAAAAATGAAAACAACAACAACAAAAGAGCTTTACATTTTGTTTACAGGGTTTTTTTTTTTTTTTTTTTAAGAACACAAAATCTCGTATTCAGCTTAACTTTGAAGGCTAAGGACTAGGCATTAACGTGTTGTTCACTTACACAAATTCACTGGCAGCCAGGAAATTTTTTCTTTTTTTCAGTAATCAGAGGCTGTTGTTTAGACAAAATAACAATCTCTTGTTGTGGACTAACATGCATTATTCCCAAGCTGTGTGTCCCTTGAAGGAGTGCCTACACGGAAGGAATGTGTTGTCTGCTCACCCTCCCTGTTTTGCTTCGCTCATCTTTCTCCAACATTTACCGTCTACCATCTTGTCATTTCCTTCATCTTGGCTGAGCCTCAGAAGTGTTTTCTGTACCACCTACAGCCAGCCTCGGACATGTTGCAAAGGAAAGAGGGTTGAGGGTGGGAATGGGTCCAAAACCAATGAGTATTTGCTCTGGTTTCTCCTTAGCCTCTGGCCCTACTTTATTCTTACTCATCGTACCACCTCTTCCCAAAGAGCATCTCTTTCGTCTGGCTTTCTAACGATTAAAACAATTTTTTATAAACTTTGCTGTTTGCTTTGATTTTTTTTTTTTTTTGTTCAATTCCTTCTTTGGAATTGTCTTTTATTGAAAAATAATAATTTGACCTTCTTTTGATATTTTTAAAACTTTGGAAGTGGAGGGGAGAACACTTTTATGTCTCCCAGAAAGAAGGGCCACCACAATGTTTTTAAAATAACAGGTAACATGCAAACATATCTACTTAAAAACTCAGCCTGCCCCCCTCCAGCCACCCATACCCTGCTTTACTGTTCCTTTTTTCTATAACACTTACCACCTTCTAACAGTCTATACCCAAAACCAAACCCGTTGCCATCAAGTCAATTCTGACTCATAGCGACCCTATAGGACAGAGTAGAACTGCCCCATAGGGTTTCCAAGGAGAGGCTGGTGGATTTGAACTGCCGACCTTTTGGTTAGCAGCCAATCTTTAACCACTGTGCAACCAGGGCTCCTTCTAACATCCCTGATTATTCCTTCTTTTTTTCATATGTTCATTATCTCTCACTCCTGGTGACAAGTAATGGGAATGCTCTTGTTCTGTTGTTGTTCCCTGATATATCCCAAGCATCTGGAACAGTGCCTGGCACATAGTAGGTCAATATATGGCGAATTGAAGAGAATTTCTAAATTTAGTTTCAGTGACACTATTGTTCATTTTATCTGTTACCTTAGGCCATTTAAGACAAGAGAAATCACAGTAATCCCAAAAACCAACAGGAAGGATGGATACAAAAACAAATATACCAAATTGCATCTGAAGACCATCCTTCATAATTAAGGCCTTAGAGATCATTGCTCAGTCAGGTGTAATACTGAAGTAATATTATAGTTTAATATTTATGAGTAATAATATAGTCAAGTGTTTTCCTGGGAGTGTACTAATATCATACAAACTTTTTTTTAATTTAGCAAACTTTCTGATTAAAATGAATAAGTAGTTCCCTTGCAAGGAGCTGTTGAAAGTAATTGCACGTGCAGCACTTACAGAGTATTTCCTTTTTCCTCTTGTAAAAGGATAATTTGGTAAACTTGATTAAAAATCAAGCCATTGAACTAGATCTGTCTGAGATTGTCACATGTACTATTGAGCGACTTTAATCGAATTCAGCATTATTATCTTTTTATTTGCTTTGACTCTGCCTGCAGGTACAATAAAGTGAAAATATGTAAGCAATGGAGCATATTTATAATGGTAGTCAGAGTGCCAGGTGGGTTGTAAAATAAATGTGATTGTTTTCAAAGATTGAACCAGATTAGCACGGATTAACACATTCATTTTGAAATCCATGGCAGAGAGTATTCTAAACATGCCTTCAAACAACCCTTGTTACTCCATTTATATTGTATCTTGGTGCTACAAAATCGCTGCCCCATGAAACAGAGCACGCTTTAACTCAGTTCCTTTTCATATGAAAGAAATACAATTTATTAAACAAGACGAGAAGGCAGTTGTCTGCCATACTGAGGGCTAGATTTGCAGTGATTTGCACTCCGGCTTTCAGCTGAGGAACAACAGTGACAGCCACGGATGCCAAAATTGTGACAGCCATAAATATTCATAAGTGCTCCTGCCCCAGGAATGAAGGGATGGTGTCGGCCTTTGCTGCACATGGTTAGCGCAGGACGAATCAGGGTTAGTCTGGCCAGTGAACACTGACAACGG
>NW_004443949.1:3193558-3194636 GCF_000243295.1 Trichechus manatus latirostris | reverse complement strand
AAAGATGTAATTGATTACCTGAGTGAAGAGTATTTAGGAAGTCTTAATTTTTAGGTCTTCACTGATCGTCCCGGCTTCCTACAACAACTGTGAGTGAGATATCTCTCTAATTGTGAGATCATTTCTCCCTGCCCAGCTGCCATGGGAAGCTCATCATATGTTCAGCAAATGTCAGAGCTACCAGATTCTGACTAAGGAAGTAGATTTTGCTGCTCCAGGCTTTGCTTGGGAATCCCTTTATGATTCAAATGTACAATCCTCCAACAAAATATTTGGATGTTGTTGCAAAAGAGGCCTGTTATGTTTAACTCTACAATTATGCTTAGCTGTGGTGTAGGATGCTATGGAGTGCAGACAGCAGATTCTATTGCCTGAGAATACTAAAGTAGGAATTTTAAAAAGTTTGATCATGAAATCACTCTCAGGCCAGATCGTCTTGAGTGTGCTTTGCTTTGTACTTGTTTTTCTCTTTGTCTGCATTGTTTTCCTATCAAAAAGCAAACCTCTTGCTCTCAAGTCAATTCCGACTCATAGTGACCCTACAGGACAGGATAGAACCGCCCCATATGGTTTCCAAGGAGCAGCTGGTGGATTCAAACTGCCAACCTTTTGGTTAGCCACCTGAGGTCTTAACCGCTGTGCCACCAGGGCTCAGTGTCCTATTAAATGGTGGAGGGAACTATGCAGAAACAACTGTAGAAAAAGACAAAGCAGCTCCAGTTCAGCCTCTCTTCAAGCCTGACCCTCCACAGCTCGTCTTTTCATACTAGGAGAAGCGATGCTTCAGGAAAACACATTATTCCATACTACAAACAAAAGGAGCCTCTGTGAAATGGTTTTCTCCGGTGCTGTTAATCACAGTGATACAAAAAAAAAAAAGGATGAAAAACCCTCAAAATTCAGCATTTTATCTACAGTTTGTTTAGTTTATTATCTAGGTTGCGTCTAATACTTTCAAGAACAGATACTTCCACCAATTTCCTTGGATCTCTCATGGCTGGAAGCATTATCTTAACACTTAAACTTGCCAAGGCACAATGAAGAGGAAAGTGCCTTAGCTGAATTACGTGTGCTCATA
>NW_004443949.1:3185191-3187833 GCF_000243295.1 Trichechus manatus latirostris | reverse complement strand
ATCTTTGATGGTTACGAGGGAGAGGAGCAGTGAGGAGGGAAAAACACTAACTAGATAGTAGACAAGTGGTAACTTGGGTGAAAGCTAAGACAGTACACAGTACCAGGGAAGTCAGCACAACTGGACCAGAGCAAAGTCATAGAAGCTTCACAGACACAGCCAAACTCCCTGACAGACCAAGTTAGGGTGCTGAGATTTGGGGACCACGGTCTTGGAGGACATCTAACTCAACTGGCATAACACAGTCTATAAAGAAAATGTTCTACATCCGACTGTGGTGAGTAGCGACCGAGGTCTTAAAAGCCTGCGAGTGGCCATCTAAGATACGTCTACTGCTCCCATCCCGGCTGGAGCAAAGGAGAATGAAGAAGACCAAAGACACAAGAGAAAGATTAGTCCAAAGGACTAATGGACCACAACTACCATGACCTCCATCAGACTGAGCCCAGAACACTGACTGCTCTGGCAGGGATCACAATAGAGGGTCCTGGACAGAGCGGGAGAAAAATGTAGAACAAAATTCAAATTAACACACACACAAAAAGACCAGGCTTGCTGGTCTGACAGAGACTAGAGAAACCCCGAGAGTACGGCCCCCAGACACTCTTTTAACTTAGTACTGAAGTCACTTCTGGGGTTTACCCTTCAGCCAAAGATTAGACAGATCTATAGAGTAGAGCCAACAATAACACGCATGAGGGACGTGCTTCATAGTTCAATCATGTATACGAGACTAATGGGCATACCAGCCCAAAAGCAAAGATGAGAAGGCAGGAAGGGACAGGAAAACTATACAAAAGGAAACAGGGAGACTGGAGTGGAGAAGGGGAGAGTGTTGACACATCGCGGAGTTGGCAATCAATGTCACAAAAAATTTGTATATTAACTGTTTAATAAGAAACTAGTTTGCTGTGTAATCTTTCACCTAAATCACAATAAATAAATAATAAGATGTAATTGTTTTTAAAAGCTCTAGTATCTTTAAATGTGAACAACTCACGTGATACAGCTTGAATCCCTTGTCACTTTTTCTGGTGCTTAAAAATAGATTCCAGAGGAGTTCCTGCTTAATGCGTCTAGAGTTTCTGTTTGGGGTGATGGTTGGAAAAAAAAATGGATTCCAACAGATAGAGGGTAAGGTAATTCCAATATTAATTGCAACTAATAATTAAAAAGAATAATGGTCATTCGTTTTGGAATATAAAGGACTATATCAGGTGAGGTACTATTGAGGCATTGAAATATATGTTTAGTAAAGAGAAGACTAGAAGGAGAAAATAGGTGATAACTAGGTGTTGAGTACTTAAGGTCAGCCCTTTTTTAGAGGAATTGGATTTACTTTAGGAGCCCTGATGGTACAGTGGTTAAAGCACTTGGCTGCTAAACAAAAGGTTGGCAGTTCAAACCTACCAGCCGCTCTGCGGGAGAAAGATATGGCGGTCTGTTTCCCTAAAGATTTACAGCCTTGGAAACTCTAGGGGACAGTTCTACTCTGTCCCTATAGGGTCGCTATGAGTCAGAATCAACTCCACAGCAATGGGTTTTTGTGGGTGGTTTGACTTTGTGAGGAAATTGCAGAAAGACAGGTTTTGAATCAACGTAAGGAAGAATTTTCTAACCTAAGAGCTGGAGTTGTCTGAAAGTGATACGGGCGTTAATGAGGCTGGGTCTCTGCCCCTGAAAGTTTCAAACAGAGCTTACAGAGTCACTTTTTCTGGGATGACAAACAGGGAACTGCCGCAGCTGGTTGAATCTGATGATCTCAAATCGCTTTCAACACTGAGTTGATAACTCTGCTAAGATATTCTTGAGCAATTATACCAACAGGAGTACAAAGGAAATCTACAGACAGAAATGGTTTTTGTTTTCAATGATCTAATAGAATGGTAGTGAAAAAAAAAAAAAAAGAAAAACAAACCCAAACCCGTTGCCCTTGAATCGATTCTGACTCATAGTGACCCTATAGGACTGAGTAGAACTGCCCCATAGGGTTTCCAAGGAGCTGCTGGTGGATTCAAACTTCTGGCCTTCAGGTTAGCAGCCAAGCTCCTAACCACTGCACCACGAGGGCTCAATAGGATGGTAGAAGCTGCCTGAAAGTCTGTGTTGAGAAGGATTCTGAGGTCAGCTCTTGCCAGAGTATGACTGAACACTGTGATTGATTAATGATGTTGAACTGGGAAGAAAGCGAAGGGATGATTTCCTCCTGTCACACATGCCTGATGTGTGCCATCCCAGCCTTCAAAGACAATCTGTCTTTTCTCCATTTTCTAGAATTTGACTATTCATTACATTCCATCTTTGTTCTTAATGCACCTAAGGATATTTGGTTAACTCAGCTTTGAAATTTCAGTGATGAATAGTCTTTCATGTAGAAGATTTTTAAAATTAACTGAAAATTATACATTTATAACTTAGAATAAAGCGTGTGGTGTATGTTAGGGCCCCTTTTAGGATGACTTATGACTTGATTAAAGATTATAATGAACAATCAGAGGATTTAACTAATATAAAATTTTATCCAAATTGGCTGCTTAAATTATTGAAAATATATCTGGCTTCGTGTTTTGGGGAGCTTTGTGTCTGACTTCTACATGCCCTTTGTTCCTTTTTAAAGTTTGCCTGGCCTAAGGGAAATTATT
>NW_004443949.1:3179915-3184643 GCF_000243295.1 Trichechus manatus latirostris | reverse complement strand
GAATCCACCAGCCACTCCTTGGAAACCCTATGGGGCAGTTCTACTCTGTCCTATATATTCACTGTGAGTTGGAATCGACTCAGTGGCAACGGGTTTGGTTTGATTTTTATATCCCCTTCTAAATATATTTATTTTTGACCATGACCTCTAGTGATCCCTGTCCCCCGGAAACCACGTACACATAAGGTAACGAATATAACAGAACCTAAGAACTAAAGAGAGCCAATTTATTTGAGTTTTAATAAAAGTCATTGTCTAATTGTTCAAATGATAGTTTACACACAGCAATCGACTTGATAGTATGACATTTTTAATGTTTTATATATACATATACATACATATATATATATATATATATATATATATAGAATTATCCTAAAATTTCTCTTTAATGGAGGTTGAAAACCATAGCATGAATGTCTTAACACACAGCATGTGTTGCTTAAAATTCTTCCTACCTTCCCATGGATGGCATAATAAAGCCTTTCATCTATTAATATGTACCCTGCTAGGCAAGAGAGAAACAACGATGAATGTTTCGAAGCCCCTGGGTCCTGTTCTCAAGATATTTACATTCTAATGACAGGAGGTATGCAGGTCAAACTGTGATTACAGGGCAATGCTGTGTGTGCTTAATGTGCGCTGGAGTCCATAGGATGCCACCTAACCCTGACCAGAAGGGTGATGGGACCTAGTTACCTGACGGATGATAGGTGTGATTGAGGAGAAGGGGTAGTGAGTCCGGGAGAATGGCAGGCATGTGAAAGAAACAGATAAATGTAAAGAGAGGGAAGTGCTGTTATGGAGCAGCGGTAACAGATCCACACAGGAGGTGTTCTCATGCCTCTAAACATTTGTAGAGTCATTGGAATCTCTGCGGATGATGCATGTAAGTTTACTGTGGACAGTTATTTCACCCATGGTGGACTTAATGCAAAAACGTTTCTGCGAGATGCTTTACACTTTTATATGTCTAACTAATAGGACATTTCCAGTGTATACTACACTTATACATATGTGCGTGCCTGTATTCCTCTTGACAATATACATGTTTAAAATTTTTAAATAACATGCATACTACTCCCTCAGCATGTGCAAAGGCCCTGAGTTAAAAGAAAGCAGTGCCCTATTCAGGTATTGTGTATCTAAGAAAAAATATTGGAGACAGCAAGAGTCATGTCTACACCTAATTATTTTCCAAATCACACATGAACTATCCAGACAACCCTCTTCCTTGACTTTTGTATTGAATGGCTGAAAATGAGACCGCCAGCCCTGCGCTAGAATAAGTAGTTTAGTAACGACTCTGAACAAAAGCAATTGTTTGACTCAGATCCAGGCGTACCATTGCCATTACTGTCTCCTCAAGTATTCACAGAGGAAAGCACTCCACTGGTAAAATGTGCAAAGTTCCTTACATAACCTTCTTTTTTTTTTTTTAATCATTCCTTTGCTCCAATCTCACAATCTACTTAAAATGCTTTCAAGGTTTTACTGTGACAGAGCTCAGCACAAAATTGGAGCTACTGTAATACCAGCAAGAATGTGATCACACTGGTTACAGACAGAAGCATTCTCTATGCCACTTTTTTTTTAGGGGCCAGTGGATATATTTCCATTTGGCTGTACTTAACACTAGGAGTAGTACTGGGTCTAAGAATAAGTTCTTTTCCATTTCCACGTCCTCACCTGCATTTCCCTCCTCATGGCTCCTGACAGCAAGAAGAGATCTTTCCCAACCCGGACCTTGGTTTAGAGAACATTATCACTGGGTTTCAAGATTTGCTGATGGGGTAAAGGTGCAGATCACATAGACACTCTGCTGATGAGACCTATTAGAAAACCAAAAAAGACCAATCTGTTGCCTTCGAGTTGATTCTGACTCACGGTGACCCCATGTGTTACAGAGTAGAACTGCTCCGTAGGGTTTTTTTGGCTGTGATCTTTATGGAAGGAGATCGTCAGGCCTTTCTTCCACGGTGCTGTAGGTGGATTCAAACCACTGACGTTTAGGTGAGCAGTTGAGCACGAACTGTTTGCACCACCCATTACACATGTGCAAATATCAGAGGGATCTTTAGCACTATGCTGTGGCCTTTCTCTCCTGAACTACTCAGAGGCTTGGGGACCCTTCAGGATTTGCCTTTAAATAATCCTGAATTTTTCACTAGAGGTTTATTCAACCTTCAAGAGGAAATTTATGACTTATAAATAATGATATATGAAAATAAGGGGTTACAGTAACCATCCAAACTGCACTAGTTCCCATCTCTTTGCCCCTGGGGAATGATACTATTTGCAAGAATAAGTACTATAGTGTTGTCATTTAACAATGAGGCAGGCGAAGCTATGCACTGAATTTAAGCAAAATCTGTGAGTTTGGTAGGGTTTTTGTTATTTTAGAAAGTAATGCATACTGGAGAACCACAAATTAGCAGTTTTCATGTTTCCTCAGCACTACAAATCTCTACATTCCAATAGTAAGTACTGAGCATAAAAACATCATATTTTATTTGACGAAGATCTTCAATAGCCTCAGTGCGTTTTTCCAGGTTAACAATCGTCATGTAAAAGTGCAGCTGAAATAACTCGTATTCAATAGCTCAGCAAAAATATACTTTTTAAAATGGGGACAAATAAGTGTGTCTCCTTTTCCTGTTCCAAAAGTGTACGTGATGTCATGTTTTCAAAAGAATATTATACGCATTATAGGTGAGGTTATGCTTTAAACTTTATAAAGAAGGTTTAAAAATGAGTGTCTGCAGATTTCAAAAATCACATTGGGTTTAAACCACGTGAGCCCCTTTTGCTCCTTCTAGCTCTCATACCTTCAGGATGGCCCTACTTGATATTATGTCCGTTGAACTTTATACCTCTGCAACAGCAAGCTTGTTTTGCATATCCATGCCCTGGGATAGAAGGTCACCGATGGTTGTTCTTTGATGCGTAGTGTTGACGAGGGAAGTACAGCAGACAATTACTCAGACTTCACCAGGTCCAGTGCTTCGATGCCAGATGCTTCCCTGACATTTTGCCGTTGACTTTTGAAAGTATTCAGGTAGAAACCTCATTGAAGTTTAGTCAGCAAAATGATTATATTTTTGCCTTGCTTAGGAAGATGACTTACATCACCATATATGAAACCAAAAAATTATCTCCCTATAATTTGTGTATGCTTTCTTTGATAAAAAGTTGATTATATTGCAATGAATATAGTATAACATCTAACATATTCATAGTATAACATATGGTTATGGTACAAAGTATTAACGTGAGGGAGAACGGAGATTTTCACTTCTGTCCAGAATTAAGGCTGTTGTTAATTGCTGTTGACGAGGTAGCTATTTAAAATTTTAAAAGTCTGCAACAAATAAAGTGGCTGATCTATCAGGCATTTTTACTTCTGGATCTTAAAATTATTTATGTACTCATATGCTTATAAGTTTGTATACATCCTTAAATTATAGCAGGTATGGAAAAAATATCTTTGCATTTATCATGTAATAGTAGCTACGCAAAATCATCCCCATTAATGGTGTATGAAGTCATAGCCACTTTATGAATATAATAATACAGAAAGCTTAAAAACATAGTTAGAGTCTTCAAAGTCTAGCATGTTAAGTGTATTTTCTATACATAAAAATTTTCCCAGGAACATTTTGGTGTAAGGCTGCATGGGCTAAATTCTCTGATCCTTTCTTTCTCTCCATTTCAGTTATAAATACAGTGGTATTTCAGGGATTTCTAACAAGACAGTTTAAAAGTATGAGATAAATGTAAACAGAGGGAAATGCTAGCAGTGGTAACAGATCCACACAGGAGGTGTTCTCATGCCTCTAAACGTTTGTAGAGTCATTGGGATCTCTGCAGATGATGCATGTGAGTTTACTGTGGACAGTTATTTCACCCATGGTGGACTTAATGCAAAAATGTTTCTGCGAGATGCTTTACACTTTAATATGTCTAACTAATAGGACATTTCCAGTGTATACTACAGTTGTACATATGTGTATGCCTGTATTCCTCCTGACAATGTACATTTTTTTAAATTTTTAAATAACATGCATACTACTCCCTCGGGGTTCTGTCACCGTGGTGGAATGTATCTCCGTTTACTACTACTCACATTGCATGCGATTATTTATTTACATGTCTGTTTCTTGTACTACATTTTTTAGCTCCCTGGGAGAAAGGGTCAAGTATTATTGACCTTTACTTTTCCAGTTCATATCATAGTGCCTGGCGCATGGCAAATATTTCCTAATTGAAGAAATTACACGGAACTCATCGCGATTAACGAATTTGGTATCCAGATGAAAAAGAAAGCGCAATGTAATATCCTGGTGTTTTCTCTTTAACAAATCATAAAAATGCCATACGTGATACCTTTGTTCTAGCTCTTTCCCTCTTTCAGAGACATTACAATTATTCACAAGAATCCCAGTGAGATTCCATTTCTCTTAGAAGAGAAAACCAGAGAGCAGTCATTTGAAATTTGTCAACCCGGAATTTACTCTCAGGAGAACCCAATTCCCCAGCGCTCAAGAGAAACTTCTTAAGACAAGACAGACTGGCTTAGTGTCTGGAAATCTAGGGTCTGTGAATCTGAGTTCCTAGACTGACTGAAACATTCAGTTCCTTTGTGACTTCATCTAGTCGATGAGATTTAAAAGCTGAGAATTTGAAGAAAAGGCTGATAAGCAATTTTAATTGTATCTGGAAAAATAG
>NW_004443949.1:3174029-3177354 GCF_000243295.1 Trichechus manatus latirostris | reverse complement strand
ATACGTGAAAACATATACAATACACTGAATTTTAACTGGTAAACCATCTCTTAGACTTTCTTTCTTTTTTTTAAGAGTTGAAGAACCCATTTATTCCCAGCAAGTCTTTTGGAGTCCATGGAGTACAACAACAATTCCTAACCCTCAAGTGAAACTCATAATATTTTTTTGCTCCAAGTGCTTATTTTGAACCACATTTTAATAAGACTTTGAAATTTAAATAACATACAGCCAGCTTACTCATTTGCTCTCCAAGTGTAGCTTCCTGTAGTGAATTATTGGTGAAGATAAAACTCTGTCCTATTGTAGCACTGACTAGTCACTTTTTTTTTTTTAGGTTAGAGAGTCAGCTAGAATTTTCTCTGCTTTTTGTAAAATTTTAAAACTGCCTTATCCATTTGACCTAGAGACTTAGCCATATTTCTAATTGAAAAAGCCATGAGAAAAAGAATTAAAGATGTTCCAACTGCCACGCAGCCAACAGCATTTGTGAAGCTCTTGTTTTCTCCATCACTGACCTGAGTGCTGGAGCAGATGATGGAGGAGCTGCTGTGCAAGTAAATATGGGCTCAGCTTCTCGAGGGGCAAGTGGGAAAAGCATGTGGCTGAAATGAGCGTGTATGAGCAGAACAAAATATTGGCCTGGGCCTTCTGGCATTGCACATAGCACCTATAGCACCGCAAGGTTGGGGTGAGATGGGTCACATTCAAATGGATTTCCTTCATGATTAAAACGATCTGTAAAAATGGTTATGGACCCCCAGGTAAACATGGTTCTTGAAATTTCCATGTGGAATAGGATGGCAGGGTGCCTTGACTACTAGAGACTCAGGGGAGAAGCCCTGGCCTCAGTCCTTTCTCCAGCTCCCTGTTGGTCTGGATCTCCATTTCCTCAACTGTGAATGTGACAGGATCCTCAAACTTCTGTCTTATGAGATGTGACTGATTATAAATCAGGTAACTCTGAGTTTTAACACTAATTGTACAAAATGCAACAAAATCACCAGGAAACCAAAGGGCCTTGATTTGAACAATCTTTAAAGAAAAGCTTTCTCAGGATAAAGAGAGGCAAAGGAGTTCATCTAGGAACTCTTTTATTAATAAAAAGTTACTTTTTTAGTGAAGAATTCTAAATAAAACAAGTGTGTGTATTTTTCTTTGACAAACTATCTTATTAGTGGCTCAAAAGTAAGACTGGAAATTTCCTTGCCATAAAACTGTCTAGTTTAGTTTTTTCAGGAAGCCTACTATAATGTGAGCTAGTGTGGAAAGTTAGAGAAATTGTGACTTTTCATTACTAACTAACTAGAGAAAGAGGTGGAATTTGTCAAAGAAAAGCTCTTGATGTTGTCTTACAGGGGATCACAAAGGAGCCCAACCCCACTTTATTGCATGGATCATGGATTGAAATGGGGGTATTTGAAGGCTTTCATACATGTTCCTTCTTGGGGAAAGTAGATGAATAAGCAGATCTAAGAAACTCTGCCTTTCGTATATGCATGTCACCTTTGGGGTATGACAAGAATCAGCCTGTAAGCCATTGTAAGTATCAAAGCCTGTGTGATCTGGGAAGCCAACCAGAGCCAGGACATATAAAACAAGACCAGGGTAATTAAGGCAACTCTGAGGTGTGAACTATGAAGCAGGAGCAAATCAGAACCACAAATCCAGCTCTCAGCCAAGGCAAAGTCGCAAACCTCAGCCAGGAGAGAGAGCAGAAGCAAGACCATGCAAATTCAGATATCATGTTTCTACCAAGTACTCGGAACAAAGAACAAAGGCTCAAAAACTGACGTGTGTTAAGAACCCAGTAAATTCTGGGCACTGCTACTTTACCTGCAAAGTCTCAGCAAATCTGGACAGCAGTTCTAACAGGTAGTTGCTGAAGATACTGCTCAGAAGAGATTTAGTAACCTGCTGAAGGTCATTTAACTAATAAACTATAAAGTCGGGTCTGTCCAACTTCAGAGCTGATGGTTCTTCACTCCTTGATGCTCTGCACAGGGAAAAAAATGAATGGATGAGGCATGATCTGCAGGAAGCTGATGGAGAGGCATTTCCGGATGAAATTAGGTAGCAGCCCCATAGTCTTCCTTGAGCCCTGCTTGCTTTTGGAACTTGTATTCTGTGGACCTGAGAGCCTGGTAAGGTCTTTTGCGTCCCTTGGAGAAACACTAAGCAGCGATCGTTGCTACGTGTGTCTGGGTACCAGCCTGCTGAACCCCTCTCTGTCTAGTGCATTGCCTGCATTCTGCTCTGGCTTTGAAACCTTTAAATCTATTTGTATCAGCATTTTGCAAATGCTGAGAGACTTCTTGTGTGAATCGTAGGTGCTGTTGTTGAGTTCTTCTGTGAGGTCTGCTGCTGCACTAGGTCGGGTCCAACTTCATAAGGATTAAGACATTTGAACACTAGTGGAGCTCCGGAGAGCTTCTATTTTCGAGCTCGAAGCCACCCTCTGTCTGCCGGCCTCGTGAGAGATACAGGAGACCATTCCATCTGATTTCCTAAGGCTGAAAATCAGACAGTTACCAGCTTAGGTGAAGCCTTCATGTTCAAATTCATTGGCATCTCTCTCTTCTGCATTGTCATTGAAAGTCTTTGCCTGGATTTAGGGTTTCCGTGGTAGGGGCTATGATCTAATCCGTCTCTGCCAGACTTATCACCCCAGTCACAGTGCACAGTCTGCAGGAGGCTCAATGATCATTTTCAAATCTTCTTACCCATGGGCTTTAAGAGCGCAGTCATTAGCATACAGCGGCTCCCGGATGACCGTACAAAGGACTTTTAATCATGTTCTAAATCAATTGAATTGGAAGAGTTTCTTAGAGAAACTTCCTGGTGCCAACTTTCACGTCCTTTATTAGGTACTCAAGCATGGCTGTATAAAACCGATTAAGCCTGAACCTATTATGCTTCCAGTTCTTTACTTCACTTCACTGGCAGTGGAGAATATGCCAGATAATCTCATCATTCTGACAAAATCAATTATACTGTCAGGTAGAGACCTTTAGGATATCAGTGACCCCAGGGCAGTTAAAAGTGTTTAATACCTAATCAAGTTCAAGACCACTGAGACCATCAAATGATTTTGTAAAGTCAATGAATTGAAACACCTTGACTTTGTCCTCAAGTTTTAGTTCCCAGTATTCTGCCGTACCCTGTTAGAGTCTACAGCCATATGGGAATTCGAGGAAGGCAGCACTGACAATGTCACTGCATAGTAAGTCTCAAACCAGTTAGACTAGTTTTTTGTTTGGCTGCTGCCGGTGGAGAAAAGATGCTATAACAACCAACCCAACCCATAGCGACCCTACAGGACAGA
>NW_004443949.1:3171535-3172665 GCF_000243295.1 Trichechus manatus latirostris | reverse complement strand
TTATTATTTCAGATTGGTATGAAAGAGAAGTCAACAGTATTATCTGTTTACCAGTTTATGAAAAAGGTGAAAATGATAAAAATGGAAAGGGAAAAACTCAAGTTAGGGAAATCTTTGCAGTGGCTTGGGTTCTTCTGCACCAGGGCATGAAGGTGTACCTTGGAGTTTTAGTTCTTTCTAGCTGAAAAAGAAAGTAGGATTCTGATGTTGTTCATATCCTTGGTCTTCAATGATTTTATCTACCTGGTGGAAGTGGGCCATGCCATTTGCTAATCTGATTCCAGTTTTATAAATCAATTCAATAGAGTACTTCAAAGTTACAGAAAAGATAATGTTCTTCTGACTCACCTTTGGGTAAAGTAGGCAGATGATTTGTAGTGTTCTGCAGGGAACCACACAAAAACAGTTTGTATCAGAAACATAATCAGATGCAGCCAGCCCAGGGTGACAAGCAATTAATTTTGTTGCTTAGGTCTCTGGAGTTGGTGATCCATAAATTGGTATTCACCGGGTGGTTATTTAAACCTCATCTTTAAAACTCAGTGCAGTCTTTATTCAATAAAGTATGCAAGGCGATGATGACCAGGAGATCCATGTGTCTGAGATCTTCAGCACCAACTTGGATTATTGATTTGCTGAAATGAAAAGAGAGCACAAGAGTCATAACCTCTTTTAATTCCCTTCTTCACTATGGTAACTGGCAAGGAAAAAACCACAGAGCCGAAGATCAAACTGTGTGTGTGTGTGTGTGTGTGTGTGTGTGTTTTAAAGGCAGCTTAAGCATATATTTTTAAATCTAAGAAGTTCTAAAGAATGAACTCTTGCGTACAGGATTCTGAATTTTTTTTAAAAAAAAATCTATTTCATTTAATGACCCCGATGACAGAAGCTGTAAAATGAGACCATCTGGATATGATCAGCACACATAACCCTGGGTAGAACTCATTGAGCATTACTGTATATGCAGAGCTCCTGTGAAGTTTAAGATGATGCAAAACCAAAACCCAAACCTGTTGCTGTCAGGTCGATTCCAACTCATAGCGACCCCATAGGACAGAGTAGAACTGCTCTGTAGGGTTTCCAAGGAGCAGCTGCTGGATTCGAACTGCCGACCTTTTGGTTAGCGGCCC
>NW_004443949.1:3169524-3170863 GCF_000243295.1 Trichechus manatus latirostris | reverse complement strand
AAAGGTAAAATATTACATATAAAACTTAAACATGGTTCGTTTCAAACTAAGAATTTATGAGAAAAAGGCTCAGACGTGTTTTCCCCACTGACGATGCTGTTTTCCTTTGCCTCTTATTAGGAACATTTGCCTTCAATTTTTGTCAAGCTGTACCTCAAAATATCAGCGTTGTTCTTCCTCCATAACAGAGAAATTGCAGCTACATGCACAGCCCCTCTTTGATTAATTCGGCTTTATGATTGTGTTTCAACTGTTAGATTAGTCTCAAAGAAATTGTGAACCTAATAGTAGGTAGGATAATCAGGGCTCTGGGTCACTCATGCAGATTGCTTTTCCATTCATTTTATCATAATTTGAATATTTTACAAGTATGCTTTAAAGTGCAATCATTTTAGGAAGAATTGTGGCATGCCTCCTATGTACAGTTGCTAGATTTAACAAAGAAAAATACAGGGCACAGAGTTAAATTTGAATTTCACGTAAGCAATGGATCATATATTAGTGTAAATATGTCCTAAATACTGCAATACTAAAAAGTGATTCATTGGTTATCTTAAAATCAAATTTAACTGGGCATCCTGTATTTTATCTGGCAGCCCTACCTATGGGAAAAGCGCCAGACTGGGAGTTTAAACCAAAACCAAACCCATTGCTGTCGAGTCAATTCGATTCCAACTCATTGCGACCCTGTAAGGACAGAGCAGAACTGTCCCATAGGCTTTCCAAGGCCATAAATCTTTACAAAAGCAGACTGCCACATCTTTCTCCTGTGGAGTGGCTGGTAGGTTTGAACCACTGACATTTGGATTAGCAGCTGAGCGCTTAACCACTGCACCACCAGGGCTCCTCACTAAGAGCTTAGAAGGATTCAAAAACAAATTAGATTTGGGCACTATCTTGAAAGAAACATGTCTACAAGTTAAGATAAGTAATCAACAGTGTAGGATTTCCTAAGATATATATAAACCAGTTGTCTTCGAGTCGCTTCCAACTCAATGGAGACCCCAAGTGCGTCACAGTAAACTTGTGCTCTGTAGGGTTTTCAGAAGTAGATCACCAGGCCTTTCTTCTGAGGAGCATCAGAATGGATGCTCCAGCCTTTCAGTTAGTAGCCAATCATGTTAACTGTTTGTACCACCCAGGGACTTCAAAGATAAATATAGGTAAAGTCAATGAGTTAAAAAGACCCAAAGAGGGGGAAATACTAGGGAATGTACAGGAAGCAGTGAGTTTTTCAATTTTGTTAACATAAGGTATATGAAAAAGAGCAGTGGGAAGTAAGGATGAGGCTGGGGCTCATACCAGGCTAAAGGGTTTCGATTTGAATCTCTAGATCAGC
>NW_004443949.1:3166404-3167870 GCF_000243295.1 Trichechus manatus latirostris | reverse complement strand
GTTACCTTCTTTTGGAGATGGACTCTAAGCAGCATACCAGTTGCTGTCAAGTTGATTCTGACTCATGGTGACCATGTGTGTCAGGGCAGAACTGTGATCCATAGGGTTTTCAATGGCTGAATTTTCAGAAGCAGATCTCCAGACCTTTCTTTTGAGGTGCCTGTGGGTGGACTTGAACCTCCAACTTTTTGGTTAGCAGCTGAGTGCATTAACCGTTTTTACCACCCAGAGACTCTTAAATGTTAGACATCAGGATGACCAAGCGTGGGTGTGTATGAGGAAAATCCAGAAGGAAGAGAATTGGGAATTCCATTTTCCTGAAAGTCCCACTGCCCCTGCAGTGAGTCTGTACTGTCTCTTGATAGGAGCATAATACTAATCATAGTAGCAGTTTGTCACTAGCAAAATGTTGAAGAATCAGACTAAAGTACATAATAGACTTTTTAAGACGTTAATCTAAAACTAACAATATTTTAAACTAAAAACGAAACAAAATTAACATCTATGGAACTGTCTAGTGATGATGATTATATGTTTAATATATTTTCTAACAATGAAAGTTTTTTTCTGTAAAGTATCTTAGATTATACATATGAATGGGACAATGTAAAGCCATAAACTCAGAAACCTGTGGTTCCCACAGTGATGCATTTGATACATGTATTTTGAATACCTGTTATGCACTTAAGGTGCCCTGGTGGCACAACAGTTAAGTACTCGGCTGCTAACCCAAAGGTTGGAGATTCGAACCCACTCAACTGCTCTGCAGGAGAAAGACCTGGAGATCTGCTCCTGTAAAGATTATAGCCTTGGAAACCCTATAGGGCAGATCTACTCTGTCATATGGGGTCGGTCTCTATGAGCTGAAAAGCAACTCCACGGCTTTTAACAACATTATGCATTTAGCACCAATGTCTGGCACATAGAAGGTGTTCAAGTGTATCTCGTACTATTAATGTTTTTGGTAAAGGAAATGCCAAATAAGGTAATGTATGGGAAAGTTGTTTGAAACTATAGTTTGAAAACTACAAAACATTATATGAATAAAAGATACCATTAAAATGAGGCGACATAGTTGGGGAAAAATTGCCAGGGATTCTGTTACAAATCATGTCATTAACATATTATCCATTGTCCTTGCCCTCAACAGCCATCATGTTTGCACTGGATTCCCTTGCTCTCTTCTTCCACAGGCATTTTAATTTGAGACAACCAGATCTCCCAGACCTATTGACTGCTACAACCTTTCTATTTGTAGTCCTTAAAAATGTTAAAAGAAAATAAGAGTCACCACTCTGGAAATAGAAAACCACGCCAGGAAATTGCCCTCATTAGAAAGCACTGCTAATATCAGTAACAGATAAAAGCACTAACAAACTCTCAGTCTCGGAGAGAAAAGAACGTGGAGCTAAGGAACATCAGACACGCCATCCATAAAGAAATGTAATACGGGAACTCCTCAAGTC
>NW_004443949.1:3160505-3161585 GCF_000243295.1 Trichechus manatus latirostris | reverse complement strand
TCTCTCTGTTTGCTTCTCTCTTTTATATGTCAAAGGAGATTGGCTTAAAACATAATATAATCTTGTAGATTGAGTCCTACCTAATTAATATAACTGCCACTAATCCTGTCTCATTAACATCATAGAGATAGGATTTACAACACATAGGAAAACCACACCAGGTAACGAAATGGTGGACAATCATACAATACCGGGAATCGTGGCCTAGCTAAGTTGACAGATAATTTGGGGGACACAATTCAATCCATGACATTCACATAACAAAATGTATCGTTGTAACCATTTTAAAGCATACAATTCAATGACTTTTGGTGCATTGACTATGTGGTACAATCATCACCACTACCTAATTCCAGAACATTTTTATCACCCCAAAAGGAAACTTTGTACCCATTAGGAAATCATTCCCCATTCAGCCTGGTCCCCACTCTCGCAACCACTAGTCTGCTTTCTGTCTCTATGAATTTGCCTATTCTGGATATTTCATATGAATGGAATCATACAATATATGCCCTTTTGTGTCTGGCTTATTTTACTAGGCATGTTTTCAAGGTTCATCCACATGGTAGTATGTATCAGCACTTCATTTTTGTAGCTGAATAATACCCCATTGTGTATATATATAGGAGACTCGGTGGCTCAGTGTTTAAGGTAGACAGTTCGAATCCACCAGCTACTCCTTGGAAACCCTATGGGGCAGTTCTACTCTGTCCTAAAGGGTCTCTATGAGTTGTAATCAACTGGAAGGCAATGGGTTTTTTTTGTTTGTTTTTCTTTTTGGTGGGGGGTATGTACGTAGCACATTTAGTTTATCTGTTCATCTGTTAAAATACTTGTGAGTAGTTTCTACCACTTGGCTATTGTGAATATGCTGTTATGACCGTTAGTATACAAGTTTTTGGTTTTTGTTTTCCCTCCTAAATGCTAATAGAAAGAACACCAAAATGAGAGTCAGAGGACTTGATACTCTCAGACCTGCCACTAACTAGCTTTGTAATCTGATGCAATGTAATTAGCTGTTTGTCTCTCTCTCTCCCATTAGATTTTAAATTTCTTGGTAGTAGAATTTATGTACATTTC
>NW_004443949.1:3158409-3159319 GCF_000243295.1 Trichechus manatus latirostris | reverse complement strand
GAGTTGGCTTTATAAGGGGCAAGATCATTTCCAAAGTAAGTATGAAAAAAGAAGGAATAGGTAAATGAATGGAATTTTAAGTGCAGAGATGAGATGTTAAGGAAATTCACAAAAGAGATGCTTTCTTAGTGAAGCAGAAAAGCATAAGTTGCTAAGATTAAAAGAGGGAAGTTTTGAGACTTGAAAATGAAATTTATAGCAGTCTTCATAAAAGATGGATAAGGAACAGGCTCAAGATGACTGAGAGCATCATGGAACAATACTGAAAACTCAGCTGACAGTGGAAAGCATAAATAGTAGAGTCAATCATCACATTGTGAGTAGCTCCTCTAGAAAGGCTTAATGTTGTTAGGTGCTGTCGAGTCGATTCCAACTCATAGTGACCCTACGTACAACAGAACAACGCACTGCCAGGTCCTGCTCCATCTTCACAATTGTTGCTATATTTGAGTCCATTTTTGCAGCCGCTGTGTCAGTCCATCTCATTGAGCATTTTCGTCTTTTGTGATGACCCTCTGCTTTACCAAGCATGATGTCCTTCTCCAGGGATGGCCCCTACCTGTACTGTCCAAAGTATGTGAGATGAAATCTTGCTATCCTTCCTTCTAAGGAGAATTCTGGCTGTACTTCTTTCAAGACAGATTTGTTCGTTCTTCTGGCAGTCCATGGTACATTCAGTATTCTTCACCAACACCATAATTCAAAGTCATCAATTCTTCAGTTTTCCGTATTCATTGTCCAGCTTTCCCATGCATATGAGGCTATTGAAAATACCATGGCTTAGGTCAGGTGATCTTAGTCCTCAAAGTGACATCTTTGCTGTTTAACACTTTAAAGAGGTTTTTTGCAGCAGATTTGCCCGATGCAATACATGGTTTGATTTCTTCACTGCTGCTTCTGTGGGCATTGA
>NW_004443949.1:3154280-3155572 GCF_000243295.1 Trichechus manatus latirostris | reverse complement strand
TTGTAACAATTATAAGGCTGCTCAGATCTCTTTAGTGATAGTAATTCATTGTTACACTACAGAAGCTTTACCTCATTAAAAATAACGTGTTTTAGTTATTGTGGCTCCATCAACAGAACTTGGTGTCATTGTTAACAATAATCGTGTGTTTGATGGATATATTAGGATCTTCTTAAAGCTTCATTTGTAACATAATGATTTGCAAAGCTTTCAAAAGTTAATTATCTTGTAAGTCACAGCTGAAAGCCAGTGTCTCTTCAACCTGGCCTAAAAGAAAAATTAAAAGGCAAGGTTCACCTTAGAAAGAGCATTTACAAAGGGCTTGGCTGGTTCTCATCTATGATATAGAGTCCAGTGAGGTGGGAGTACTGAGAATTATTCAAACATGGGGGCGGGGTGCAGTACCAAGGTAATCATGGAATACTTGTAGGATAATAAAGGCCAGGAAGTTTAACTGGGTCCAGATTATAGAAGGACATGACTTCCAGGTGAAGAATTTTGGAGGTATGTAATATTCAGTGGAGAGCCATGGAAGAGTAGGGGTCCCAATGCCTTGGTTTAGAAAGATTAACCTGGCTATTATAGTGAGTGGAGTAGAGGGTTAGGAGTTGTGTGAGGTGAAAAAATGGAAAGGAAAAATATCCTGAAGCAAGTAAACACATAGAAAGGTATTGCAGTTGGCCTGGCATAAATTAATAAGAGAGTAGTCTGTTGTGATACAAGGAGAACAGAATGAGGAAATGACCAGAGGGGATTTTGTACCTATATCTGATTATATTTTGTGAATGATTAAACGTAGGGCATAGAAGGGGTTGGAGTCAAAGATAACACTGAGGCTTGTGATTTGGGTGGTGGTTAAATCATTAATGGAATTAGTTAAAAGACAAATTATTTAGTAGTAGCTGTTGAGGATTTGTTGAACTGAAAATACTAACAGAAAAACCAAATAGAAATACTTAGCAGAGTGTTAAAATATATATTATTCTGTAGTACATTTCACGTTGTGAAAATGTGCAAATGGTTTCTGTTTGTCTTTTTACCATGAAATTACTCGGTCATAGGATAAGAGCATTTTCAATTTTTATTTAATATTGCCAACTTGATCTCTTTACTGGTTGTACAAATGTAAATTCCTCTCAGCTGTTTATAAGGGTGTTCCTTCCACAATACTTGTATTGTCAGAATTTTTAAACTTTTGCTAATACTTACTCTCTTTGGTTGGATTTCCCTGGTAATTAGTAAGAATTAACATCTTTTTATATGTTTAATTACAATTGAGGATCTCTATTCTC
>NW_004443949.1:3149521-3151010 GCF_000243295.1 Trichechus manatus latirostris | reverse complement strand
AACAATATCACTAATATCACAGGCAAGTAAAATTTTGCAGAAGATAATTCAAAAGCGTATGCAGCAGTACATTGACAGGGAACTTTCAGAAATTCAAGCCAGGTTCAACAAGGGATATCATTGCTGATGTCAGATAGATTTTGGCTGAAAGCAGAGAATACCAGAGAATATGTTTTATTGACTGTGCAAAAGCATTCAATTGTGTGGATCATAACAACTTATGGATAACATTGCAAAGAATGGGAATTTCAGAACACTTAACTGTGCTCATGAGGAATCTGTACATAGACTATGAGACAGTCATTCCAACAGAACAAGGGGTTACTGGATGGTTTAAAATCAGAAAAGACGTGTGTCAGGGTTGTATCCTTTCACCATACTTATTCAGTCTGTATGCTGAGCAAATGATACGAGAAGCCAGACTACATGAAAAAGATTGGGGCATCGGGATTGGAGGAAGACTCCTTAACAACCTGCAATATGCAGGTGACACAACCTTGCTTGCTGAAAGTGAAGAGGACTTGAAGCACTTACTGATGAAGAGCAAAGACCACAGCCTTCAGTGTGGATTATACCTCAACATAAAGAAAACAAAAATCCTCATAACTGGGCCAATAAGCAATATCATGATAAATGGAGAAAAGATTGAAGTTGTCAAGGATTTCATTTTGTTATGGAACCCTAAAAGGTAGGTCCTTGTCTGGCACGCTCAGAATTGCCAATTATCTGGACACTGGTCTTTGAGAAAAGAGAAAAGTAAATTTATTGCTATGCGCAGAGCAAGGAGCCAAGAGGAAGTTCCTCAGATCCGGCTCCCCGAGCTACGGGAAAGCAGGGCTTATATGATTTGGGCAGCAAGATGGCGGCCATGCAGGTGTTCCTGGGAAGGAAAACTCTAGAAGGCGGCCAGGAAACAGGAGGCGACATGGTTCTTGTAGGACTTCTTGCTTCAAAATAGGGTCCAAGTGATGATTTTCCTTCTGATTCATTCCTCCTATTGCTGTGTCCTTTGCTGAGGCCAATTAGTGGTCACAGCTGGCCCTTTTGTGCAAGAGGGGCAGGCCAAATCCAATGTGGGCTAGTTTAAGGACTGTCATGGATTGAATTATGTCCCCCCAAAAATGTATGTGTCAGTTTGGCTGGGCCATGATTCCTGGTACTGTGTGATTTTCCCATATGTTGTAAATCCCGCCTCTATGATGTTAATGAGGGAGGATGGGTGGCAGTTGTGTTAGTAAGGCAGGACTCAGTTTACAAGACTGGTTTGTGTCCTGAGGCAATCTCTTGAGATAACAAAGACAGAAGTGAGCAGTGAGACAGGGGGACCTCATACATCAAGAAAGCAATGTGGGGAGCAGAGCGCGTCCTTTGGACCAGGGTCCCTGCGCCGAGAAGCTCCTAGTCTGGGGGAACACTGATGAGAAGGCAGAGAAAGAGAGCCTTCCCCTGGAGCTGACACCTTGAATTTGGACTTTTAGCCTACTTTACT
>NW_004443949.1:3146479-3147467 GCF_000243295.1 Trichechus manatus latirostris | reverse complement strand
AAAGTTGGTTATTAACTCAGAGTCACACCCCTACCAAATGTCCAAGCACCATGGGAATCATTCTGGGCCTAGTTCTCACCCACTAAGCTCTGTTGTCTCCTACAAGTAAACGGTTAAATGTGTGGTAAGAGCCAACTAGTTTAAACTCAAGGCGGTGTTGGGAATATTTTATCTGATTTCAGCTGAGAAAATAGAAAGCGGACAAGTGCTCTCTAAGGAACCAAGCCATAGGTCTATAGAATGAAATCATCACTTTGAAGGATGTACTTCATCCTCTCCAAGTACTTAGGCAGATAGGACCGTACATTTTAAGAGTCATGTGGCTGGAAACGGCCTCCAGGGGCCATTTAGCCATCTTCTTTTTGCACCTGAAGGTTTTTTAAAGATTTGAAATGCTTAGATAATGAGGTTTATGTCAGAGGCAAAGGGGTCAAAGCTTTAGTATTATGTGGGTTCAGTTGTTACGAGGGAGATGGTCCCAGCTGAATTTCTGAAGCAAAGGGAAAATAAATCTCTTCAAACAAGGGAGCCGCCTTTAAAAAAAAAAAAAAAAAATTCATTTAACGTCATGTCTATGCCTCTGAGTCAATCTTTCATCTTCCATAATAATGGAGGATAGACTAAATTTACGCTTCTGCAGGCCCGAACCAACCAAGCCCAGGGAGAACTGGGTAATCTGCAATTCCGGTAGAAGAGATTCTGGAAGGTCTTACATGGCTCCTGGTGGCTTACAGAAGCCAGTGTCTTCTAGTGGAGAAACCATTGGCCTAGTAGCTGGAATCCTAAGTTCCCAACACAAATTTACAAATGTTTCTATGTAAATGCTTGATAAAGAATATTTATACAGTTTCCACTTTCTTTAGCTATAAAAATTAGATATCTCAACTTCATACAATATGTGTAGTCCGTGTATTTTCAACAGAGAAAATAGAAAGTGGACAAGTGCTCTCTAAGGAAACCAGGCCATAGGTCTATAGAATGAAATCAT
>NW_004443949.1:3143951-3146113 GCF_000243295.1 Trichechus manatus latirostris | reverse complement strand
AAATATAAAATATTCAATTTATGATGAAACTACTGAGATTTAGAGCTAAATTATTGAGCAGTTATTCAATGGTGGGTACTTTACATATACTATGGCATATAATCTGTACAGTAATCCTATTCATTAAATCAACACATATTGGTGAAATGCCTACTACGTGTCAGGAGTTGTGCTAGACACTGGGGTACAGTGATGGGCTAAACAGACACAGGCTCTGAGATCATGGAACTTCAGAATCAGAGAAAATTAAACAAGTACTAACTCTAACACATAAAAGTGCATAGGAGCTGAGAGGCGTGAGGGGAGGCAGAATATTAACAGTTCAGTTCGAGGCCCCGAGCATAGTTTAGCTCAGAATCCACCTGTATAAGGAGGTATGCAGGCTTTTATGGTTAAGAAACACAGCCCAGGCATGGCTGCTTCTAAAGCCTGTTATTAACACATCCTAACACATCACCATACCTGCTAAGAAAAATTGATCATTTCCTGGAAGATACCTTTCTTTCCATTTTAAGCATTTAAACAAGTGTATATTGAATAATATAACACTGTGCACCCTGCAACGGAGAAGGAACTCATAGTCTTTTCCACTTTCAGTTTCGCTGACGAGAGTCTATTGTTAAAGTTGCTTAGACGCTGCCTTCAAGGATGTGTGGGTGAAGATGACAACAATCAAAGGGAGGAATGGTTTTAAAACAGCAGTTGTTGTAACCTACTGCTTTGCAGATTAAGTGAGCATGTTAACATCACCTTCTTTGTCAACCTTCAAGGCACTGGCATAATGAGTGGTTCTTTCTTGGTTATTATTTTTACAAAAATGAGACATAACAGGGTTTAAAAAAAAATACAGCATTGTGTTCCTGAAACCCATGAATTCTTTTGCTTCAGAGTATTTCAATGACCCTTGCAGTGCTCTAAGGAACAGGTACATTCGTATCTTTTTAATTCCATAGCAGTCATCCTTCCCTACCTGGCGTCTGAACATAGTTGCACAAGCATCCTGCCTAATAAGACCACTTTCCTCCCTCAGATGATCTGTGATACACAGGAAAATGACTTCTAACGCACGCCACCTTCACCTGCTCTCCAGTTAGCACCAAGCACATAGTGTGACTCAGTTATAGAAACCCAGGGCTTAATTATAATTCCAAAGGTGTGACCTGAGTAAAGACTCTATGTCGTTCACTAATGGAAAGCCCAGGCAGTTGTTTGAATAGGTGAATAATATTAGGGGTGATGTCATAGCCCACTTTGGTTATACATGGAGAAAATATCCGGTATAATTTGGCCTCTATCATCTGTCCTAATGACCTTTACAATTGAGAGAAGAGGGTGCAATGTCCTAAATCACAAATGTTCTCAAAGAATTGTAGGAAAAGGAAGCAAAGGTTGCCAAGGCAATGCTACGTCATCATATTGATTTTAGTCATTCCGTCATGCACTTCTTAAATACTTATTATGGACTCATTGTGTGTCAGGTTCGGTGTTCGGCCCTGTGGACCAAAGGTAGAAAGTAACAAAAAGAAGGAGCACTGGAACTTGGGCAGGCCTGTGGGCCTTGAAGTGGACTTTGAGCTCTGCTAACAGTATGTCCCCTTTTAGACCAGCTTCCCATTTCATTATTATTACTCTTTGGGGCAAGGAAATAATAAAAAGACATCTAGTTTTCCACACGTGAAAATGATTCCTGCCTGTAGAAGTGGATGTTACTGGTGTGGCAGTGGGAACACCTTTGGGGGAGGGTGGGGGAGTTTCCTGAGGGCTTCTTTTGTAATTTGGGGAAGTTGAAATCTTTCATTCGATGACTTGTTTTGAAATAAAGATTAAAATGTTTCAGATATGTTTCTGCCCTACAACATGCCCAAAATGGTTTCTGAAACCCATAAGGTAGGAGGATTTTAGTGCAAAACTGCCTTTCATTAGGTCAATAAATCTACTGGATGTGGAAGGAAGAAATAGGAAAAGAAAGGAAATCATCAAGTATCTTAGATATCAAAATATCATTGTTTCTGATGTTGCTGACCTCATCCTGCTTAGGTATGATGTTTCTCCTTCTCTTTTTCTTTTCTTCCCTCTTGGTTTTTTCTTGTTGTTGTTTATTCGTTTGTTTTTTATCTTTTGTGTCCTGATTCAGGAAAACTCACATTTTCTCTTTAACTGAA
>NW_004443949.1:3134191-3143011 GCF_000243295.1 Trichechus manatus latirostris | reverse complement strand
GCCTTAAACTTTAGGTTTTACTTAGTGGTGTTATACTAAACGTTTAACAATCAGCTGTCTGGGGGGAAATATTGGGTCCTGATTTGTTGCATTTGCCAGTTGCTGTAATGGAAATATTCCCACCAGGGCTGATTTCAAGCTACCAACAAGACATCACTGAACGTGGAGTGGGGAAGAGATGTGCAGTACACACCATTGTATACTATTTCCAATACAGACATAGCAGATGTAAATAACCACAAGGCACTGGTAATAGTATAATGTAGTAAAATAATTAGAAAGTAATGCATTTTGGGTAGTTGTTACCTTTGTTTTAAATATAATGTATTTCACTGTAAGTTTATATAATTAAATTTTAACTCTGGCTGTGTTTAACCAGCTTGCAAAAGTCCTAAAAATTTAATAGTTAGCTCTCTTGAACTGGTATGAACCAGCTCCAACACACTATTGGTTTCACTCTGAGTGAGGGTTTATAAGCAGTAAAGATATATTTTCTTAGGCTGGGTTCTCTAGAGAAGCAAAACCAGTAAAGCATATAAATACATAGAGATTTATATTAAGGAAATGGCTCATGCGGTTGTAGAGGCTGGAATGTCCCAAGTCTGTGGGTCAGACTGGAGCCTTCTCCTGATTCATGTAGCTGCAAAGGCTGGTGAACCCAAGATTGGCAAGTCAGACAGCAAGGCTCTGGCTCACAAGGCTGTGAAGACCAACGAATCCCAAGATTGGCAGGCAAGACGGCAGGTAAATTGGTAGCTCAAGTCCCAAGAACCGGAGGTCAGATGAACAGGGGCCAGCTGCAGGATCCGGAGTGAACCCAAGCCCACAAACCTTGCCAGAAAGTCTACCTATATTGGATGCAGGCCACACCCAAGGAAACTCCCTTTCAACTGATTGGCTACTCACAGCAGATCCCAACATGGAGGTGATCACATTATATCAGATCTCATCATGGAAGTGATCACATCATCATACAACTGCCAAACTACATCATAACTACCAAAGCACTGAGAACTATGGCCCAGCCAAGCTGACACACAACCTTAACGATCACATATGTGATCAGGCTGAGGTTTTAAAAGGGTCACTCTGAGTGCAGTACCAAGACTGCGCTATAGGTAGGTAGTCAAAGGCAGAAGCAGGGAGACAAGTTAAGAGAGATTACAAATACCCTTACAAGTACCAGTATCATTTGCCATCAGGTTGATTCTGACTCATGATGACCCCATGTTTGTCAGAGTAGAACTGTGTTCCGTAAGGTTTTGAATGGCTGATTTTTCAGAAGCAGATCACCAGGCTTTTCTTCCAAGACACCTCTGTGTGGACTCGTACCTCCAACCTTTTGGTTAGCAGCCAAGCACTTTAACCATTTGTACCACCTAGGGACTCCATGAGTACCCTTAGGACCCAGCATAAAACATTGGAAAAACCCCTGCACGTGGTCACCATTTCCTCCCCCGTAGCATCAGAGTATTAAAGTATGAACCTGGCAGTTGTTACTTACCGTAATTCCTCTATTTTAAGATCCAAGGCTTCTTCACATTTAATGGGTCTGAAACCAGGAAGAAATTGGGATACATCTCAAAACTGATTGTGTACATTCAATATATACTGTTTGTTTTTTCCTAAAAAGCTGATATTAAATCGATGTTGGCTTAATTGATAGCATTTCACAGCTGAGAAGACATTCTACTCTGCTTTGGGAACCACAGAATTGATTGTAGTAAAGTATTGTTTGTGCTCCACAACTGAATAAAACTTACCAGGGTTCTGGAATATAAATATATACTTTATAAATAAAGGCTTAGGAAAATGAGGATATTTTAATATAAAAGGCAAACACTGGGCTGTAGAGAAAGGTGTAAGATGAATCCATGAATCAAGCTTATGGGGAGGCAGATGAGTTCTCTGCTGATTAAATAAGACAGACAACTATCCAGGGGTATAATTTAAGGAGTACTGAATCCTTTCCTCACCAGCCTGCAAAGATATATTATGTTCACACTAGTTCAGTTCTTTGGGGTTAAAGCCTTGTCTCCAGGTGATCTCTGTTAAAATGTCTATAAAGGGCCCGGGAGACATGGCACATTCACAGAGGGACCATTAAAAAGATTAAGTGTAAGGCCGCGCTCAGAGGAAATGATAAGGGAAAATGTTAACGGAGGGTCAGTGTTGGGTAAAGAGCTAGTGCAGGGTTTCTCAGAGCCTAATAATGCCTGAGTCCCTGGGTGGTACAAATGATTAAATCCTCAGCTGCTAACCAAGAGATTGAAGGTTTGAGTCTACCCAGAGGTGCCTCAGAAGAAAGGTCTGGCAATCTACTTCCTAAAAATCAGCCACTGAAAACCCTAACGAGCACAGTTCTACTCTGACACACGTGGGGTTGCCATAAGTCAGAATTGACTCAATGGCAATTGGTTTTCTGGAGTGATGTCTGAACCCCTTGGAGCAGGTCCCTTTGACTTCAGCAAGCCTCTGCCACCTTGTAACACCAGCCCCCGCCACTTACCTCCATTGTAACTGCTGCTCATCTTCATTCCTGTGTTCCTGGGGAAGGCCCTGAGGCTGCTTAGCATTCATTTGGCACAAAAGCATGGATTAAGTCTACCTTTATTCTTTTGTCTTCAGGCAAGGATAATTGAATTTGTATATTATTCTATCACACTTTTCAGTTTTTACATTGTCACATCCAAATCTCAGTTTATTAAACAATTCAAGGAACAAAAGTCATTTAATAAAAATATTTTGCAACCAGCAATTATCCCTGAGGAAGAGAAGTGTCATGTTTACAACTGGTAAAAATAATTTAACATGAATACAATGGACATTGGATGATCGTTGTCCTTGGAATTAGGATACACAGCAATTCTTAGTGATACATTATCTGTTAAGTGATATCAATTTACATGAGAGCCTGAAGCCAACATGATTGTGAATCCAAACAAAATATGGGCACAGAAATACTCATTTATAAATATCCAGTTATAAGTTATTCATCAAGGTAATTTTTTTAGATTAACATCAATGATTTTTATTTTCCTTAAACATCTTAAAATGGAGCTGTGGGCCACCCCCTCCAGTGTCTGAGGGCTTCAGTTGAAGTAGCGTTGGACAAGTTCAATATTGTTCACACTGTGAGCGACCCTGGAGGTCCTCGGGCCACTGCACCCTCTCGCCCAACCGTCTATCCCCCACTTTAATAGAGCTACACTTGATATGATCCTTATCAATATCTACTAGGGTTCAGAAGAGTCCTGCTACTATTAAACAGTTTGAAAACAACTGGTCTCGCATAGGGGACCATCTAGATGAAATGGAGTGCCTTCGTGGTACAAATGCTTAACATGCTTGGCTGCTAACCAAAAGGTTGGAGGTTCGAGTCCACCCAGAGGCAACTTGGAAGAAAGACCTGGTGATCTACTTCTGAAAAATCGGCCACTGCCAACCCTAGGGAGCACAGGTCTATTCTGACACACATGGAATTGCCATGATGGCACTGGATGGCAACTCGTTACAGTTTCGATGGAATGGTGGGGAAAGGATGCCTAAAGGGGGAGGAAATGAGGAGAAACGTACCCCCATTCCAACCTCTGCCTACATCAAAATTTTAAAGAGCCTGCTTGGAGGAGTATTATGTAATATCATTGAAAAATATTTTTTCTGTTTCTGTTGTTTTTAGCTGCCTTCAAGTCGGTACCGACTCATAGCAACCCTATGTACAACAGCAGGAAACGCTGCCTGGTCCTGCGCCGTCCTCACGGTCATTGTTATGCTTGAGCCCATTGTTGCAGCCTCTGTGTCAGTCCATCTCACTGAAGTCTTCCTCTTTTTCGTTGACCCTCTATTTTACCAAGCTTGATGTCCTTCTCCAGGGAATGGTCCCTACTGATAACATGCCCAAAGTACTTGAGACGAAGTCTCACCATCCTCCCTTCTAAGGAGTATTATGGCTGTACTTCTTCCAAGACAGATTTATTCTTTCTTCTGGCGGTTCATGGTATATTCAATATTCTTTGTCAGCATTATGATTCAAAGCAATCAGTTCTTCTTCGATCTTCCTTATTCATTATCCAGCTTTTGCATACATATGAAGTGATTGAAAATACCATGGCTTGGGTCAGGCGCACCTTAGTCCTCAAACTGACTGCTTTGTAACGCTTGAAAGAGGTCTTTTGCAGAAGATTTGCCCAGTGCAATCCATCCTTTGATTTCTTGACTGCTGCTTACATGGAAATTGATGTGGATCCAAGTAAAATGAAATCCTTGACAACTTTAGTCTTTTCTCCATTTATCATGATGTTGCTTATAGTTCCAGTTGTGAGGATTTTTGTTTTCTTTCTGTTGAGGTGTAATCCATACTGAAGGCTGTAGTCTTTGATCTTCATCATTAAGTGCTTCAAGCGCCCTTCACTTTCAGCAAGCACGGTTGTGTCCTCTGCAGATCGTTAACGAATCTTCCTCCAATTCTTACGCCCCATTCTTTATATAGTCCAGCTTCTCAGATTATTTGCTCAGCATACAGATTGAATAAGTATGGTGAAAGGATACAACCTTAACACACACCTTTCTGATTTTAAACCACACAGTATCCCCTTGTTCTGTTTGAACGACTGCCTGTTGGTCTATGTACAGGTTCCTCATGAGCACGATTAAGTGTTCTCGAATTCCTATTCTGTGCAATGTTATGCGTAATTTGTTATGATCCACACAGTCAAATGCCTTTGCATAGTCAATAAAACAAGGTAAATATCTTTCTGTTATTCTCTGCTTTCAGCCACGATCTAGCTGCATTAGCAATGATATCCCTAGTTCCATGTCCTCTTCTGAATCTGGCTTGAATTTCTGGCAGTTCCCTGTCAATGTACTGCTTCAATCGTTTTTGAATGATCTTCAGCAAAACTTCACTTGCATGTGATATCAGTGATAATGTTCGATGATTGCAACATTCTGTGGGATCACCTTTCTGTTTCTAGGAGGTGTAAAAATGAAAGCCACAATTTTAAATAATAAGTAGAACACAAGTGATGTTTTTGAGCTTTCTGTGTGCCGTGTTCTGTGTTCAACATTTTGCAGGGTTTTTCACATTTAAAACTTTATGAAATCTCCTTTGTTCCATTTTACAGACCAGGAAAATGGTCTGTAAAAGAAAAAAGAAAAAAATCTGAGAGGTTCAAACTCAGATTGCTTTGACTGAATCCAAAGGTATGGCCAAACTGACCATTCTCTGTTTCAAACTCTTGGAACCTCAAATTGACTCAAAATTTAAAGAAGTGTGTGTTATAAAAAGCCGACTCCCTGAGGTGTGTTAAGCACTGACTGATGAAAATCATAGACCACAGCCTTCAGTATGGATTATATCTCAACATAAAGGAAACAAAAAATCCTCACAACTGCACCAATAAGCAACATCATGATAAACGGAGACAAGATTGAGGTTGTCAAGGATTTCATTGTACTTGGATTCATAATCAATGCCCGTGTAAGCAGCAGTCAAGAAACAAAACGACACATTGCATTGGGCAAATCTGCTGCAAAAGACCTCGTTCAAGTGTTACAAATCAAAGATGTCACCCTAAAGACTAAGATGTGCTTGACCTAAGCCATTATTTTTCAATCGCCTTTGTTTTCAATTGCCTCATATGCATGCAAAAGCTGGACAATGATTAAGGAAGACTGAAGAAGAATTGACGACTTTGAATTGTGGTGTTAACAAAGATATTGAATATACCATGGACTGCCAAATGAACAAAAAAATCTGTCTTGGAAGAAGTACAGCCAGAATGCTCCTTAGCAGCAAGGATGGCGAGACTTCGTCTCACATGCTTTGGACATGTTATCAGGATGGATCAGTCCCTGGAGAAGGACATCATGCTTGGTAGAGAGTCATTGAAAAAGAGGAAGACCCTGAACCAGATGGATTGACACAGTACCTGCAACAATGGGCTCAAGCATAACAACGATTGTGAAGGTGGCGCAGGCAGGGCAGTGTTTCGTTCTGTTGTACAGAGGGTCACTATGAGTCGGAACCAAGTCGTTGGCACCTAACAACAACAACAAAGTTAGTAATTGGTTTGGATGACCAGTCCAACAACTCTAGCCTTTTGGCCAACTTTCCTATTTGGTCCGGGGCTCTGTCTAACAGCATAGTTTTAGCGTGGGAGACGGGGGAGATGAGATGTAGATGAAACCATACTGCAGGCTTAAACTTGAAATGTCATTTGATGGAAAAGTGTTTCTTGGCTAAACTTGAGCTCGTTCATTCACTACTCCACACACGTTGTAAATCAGCAGAGAAAGCTATTTCCATATTTTAAATTGCTGCAAAAATCTCTCCAACTTCCTCATTTTGCAGATAAAGCTTCAATATCATGTGAAGCAGTGTATCCTGAATTTTAATGCTCACTTTGGAAACCATACTTACTCACTTTGTGGTTTCTTGATGCCCTTGTAACGTGCAGCCATAACCTAATTTGTTTTCAGATTTTTTTTTTTACTTTTGCAGTTATTTATTATTAAAATGCTTCTAAGTTTCTGTCTTAGTGATTTAGAAAACTAAAGAAAGACTCTGTTGCCTTTGAGTAATATCTTGATTCTTGCTACTATATCTCACTGAAATATTTCAAAAATAGTTTAAAAATGCATTTTATAGTATTTTAGCCATTCTGACATATGAGCTATATTATGAGTCACATGCACCTTTTCAAGATATTGAGAACAGGAAAAACCATGAGACAGAGAAAAAGCACAATTAGTAAATATTTAACTATTAATAATTGAAAACATAGAAATATGCTTTTAGAAATACCCAAAATACTAAAAAATATGTGAGCTGGAAAACCCTTAAATGAAGTCTGAGCTAGAAAATATATAGTAGCATTAAAAAACATGTTCATTTTTTAATTAGAGTGAAGAATAAAAAAGCCTGAAAACCCACACGATACCAAACCTACTGCCATCAAGTTGGTTCTGACTCATAGCAACCCTATAGGACAGAGTAGAACTGCCCCATAGGATTTCCAAAGCTGTAGTCTTTATGGAAACAGGCTGCCACATCTTTTTTCCAGGGGAGCTGTGGGGGAGCCTAAACCCTCTTTTAAATATAAACAGTTTTCAAAAAAGGTTTAGCTATTAATCACGTCAAAATATATTTTAAGCTTCTAAATAAGAATATCAAACATAGTTGTATATCGAATATATAAACTAACTTGTTAGTTGCTGTCAAGTCACTTCAACTAATGGTGGGTGATCTAATGTATAACAGAAAGAAACATTGCCTGGTCTTGCCCTGTCTTCATGATCTTTGATATGACCTTCTATTTTCATGATCATCTCTTCCTACTTAAAGCATATTGTATCTAACCCTATCCCCAGTCATGGTTTCTAAGATGTAGTGATATAAATATCAATATGAGATAATGTCTTATGTATCATTTTTCAGGAACGGAGAGATAAAAGCTCCAAAAATACCCCGCAAATCTTTGAATTCTTAAGCAGTTTCTTCTGTGTGTGTGTGTGTGTGTATGTGTGTGTTTGGGAGAAAGAAGAGGAGGGGGAGAAGGAGGAAGTATTTGCTATAACTCACATTGTGATTTATTGAATGCTAATCTTGAGAACTCAAGATTACATTTCAGAGGTCAGCTTTAAGTGGTGAGAAAGATTCTGCCTGTTTGATACTAACAAGCTCTGTTTATTCAGTGGGTGAAGTCAGAGAAATATTAGATTAAATCTAGATCACAGAACGTTCTGGGTAGACATAGAAGCTTCTCTGGATGCAAGCATGCTAATATTAAACAGAACAATGCTACCAAGTGTTTTCCCTGAGTTACTGATGTGAACAAGACACACAGTTCAAAAGGAAGGGGAGTAGAGGAATCATTTACAAAATTAAAATCAATTTTAGAAAATAAAAATTACGATTTTACAAAATTAAAATCAATTTTAGTTTTGTAAAAGCACAATTAAGAGAAAGAGTCTAATACTTTTCAAAATGTGACTCCACACCACATAATGCATTCTTATGAAAAATAAGTGAAGTCCTTCTTAGAACTGCGATTTCCAAGCCATGGATTTAGTTATGTACTCTTCAAGCAATTTGATTTTTACAGTATTAGTCTTGATCTGGACCCAATATACTTACATGCAGTTCATGTTCTGTTTCCCATCGCCTGTTTTTTCCTTGAAGTTTGGGAATTGTATGCATCTTAGTCATGTAGCTTGTTCGTTTACGCAACAAATGTTCCTAAAAAGCCCTTACGTACTAGGCACTGTGCTTGGCACTTGAGATATGAAGATGAACAAGTCATGATTCCTGCCTTCAAGGAGCTCCCTGTGTCAAGAGAAAGGAAGAAGTGATGAATCCATGAGGACAGATCAAGAAAGGCATCACAGTGGCAGAATGAAGGCCTTCCTAGGTAACCAGTTGCCACTGAGTCAATTCCGACTCATAGTGACCCTGTAAGACAGAGTAGAACTGCCCCATAGAGTTTCCAAGGAGCAGCTGGTGGATTCGAACTGCTGACCTTTTGGTTAGCAGCTGAACTCTTAAAACACTACACCACCAGGGCTTTTTCTTAGGTAAAGGAGGTGGGAAATAGAATACACATTGGGGAAGAGAGACTTGTAAACAAGGAACTACGGCCAGAGGCAGAACGAGAGGCGGAGACAGAGTGAAGGCTAGCTTGGCAGGGGGCTCCTGTACATCATGAAAAGCCCTTTGGCTCACACCGAACAGTTTGAAAAGGAGCCCTGATGGCACAGTGTTTAAGCACTCAGCTGCTAACCAAAAAGTCAGTTGTTCAAACCCACCAGCTGCTCCAAGGG
>NW_004443949.1:3132075-3133687 GCF_000243295.1 Trichechus manatus latirostris | reverse complement strand
GCCATTCATTAAGACAAGTAATGGTGATGGAGGAAATGGTCTCAAGGAAAAGAAGTAAGTTCAATTTGAAATATATGAGTTTCAGGTGGCTGTAGAAATGATACTTGCTTATGGAAGGCATTCATAGAGTGAGTGGTGGAAGCAAGACTCATGATAAGTACCCAGAAAATCTGAACACTAGCTGTGCCATTACCAGTCAGTCCCCTTTCTGTATACAGACTAATCTTGATGCTCAGAATGCACAGATACGGGTTTCCAATTGCTTCTGTAAAATATGCTTTCATTTTTTTCAACAAATATTTACTGAGCCCTATTATGTATAAGAAGGGAGCCCTGGTGGCATAGTGGTCAAGAGCTCGGCTGCTAACCAAAAGGTTGGCAGTTTGAATCCCCCAGCCCCTCCTTGGAAACTGTATGGAGGCAGTTCTACTCTGTCCTATAGGGTCGCTATGAGTCGGAATCGACTCGATGGCAATGGCTTTATTATGTATAAGAAAGGTCACTCATTTTATAAAGGAACTATGAGAGGTAGTAGGTGTGACAACTGCTGGGTACACAGCATTGCTTCATGCCCATTTCTTTTCTTCATTAAACTCCTTTGTATTTAAAAAAATGAAAACACACAGAGATAAGAAATCTGCCTTCAAAATTTGAGAGTACCTGGGAAGCATAATTTGGGTCAGTATTAGGATCACCTTGGGCCAGCTGATAATCAGTGCTGGTCCCTCCTGGGTGATTTGTTCCCAGGATTTCCAAGGCCGTGAAGATGATCTTGAAGATAAGGTTATCTGGCCTTCTAGTAGCTTTCAGAAAGGGAATTGTTCAAAATGAGTTAACTGTTTTTGTTAAGTCATTTTTCCCTAAGAGCAGTAGTGTAGGGTGATCAATTGAATGCTTCTCACTGAATTGAACATAGCATAACCTAGATAGACGCGTCAGTCTGAACAAAAATAAATAAATGAAACATGGCGCCTTTCCTAGTATCCCAAGATGAAGTATTTCTGATACTTAAAGGGTCTGTTTCCAGAGAAAGAATTCCTGTTAAGGCATATTTCTTGTCTGAGATACAAGGGATGCGCTTCATATAAGGCCTATCAAAAAATATGCCTGTGTTGCTTGTATCTTGCTGTTACCGGTTTATACCGAATAGAAATCTAGACAGCTATCTCTTAGAGGGAAGAATGATATGTGCATATAGAGGGAGCACAGGTAGCGTCCCTTGGTCAAAGGCGGTAATTTGTTATCACATATACAAGTGTGGCTCTTAGTTCACCTCTCGTGTTTGAGACAAGGAGGAAAATATGGAAAACAGCATGAGGAGAGATTGTCTCATAATTCGTGGATGGTTTGTGGCTTTTATTTTGTTTTGTTTGCTTGCTTGTTTTTCAATTTATTACACAAGTTGCCTGGTAAAGTGCTCGTGAGATGTCCCGTGACCGGCTAGATCCAACTCTAGTGTTCCTTCTTGCCGTTTTATTAAGAGAGAAATATAAAGAAGACAAGTCGTGTCCTATTATTATCCTACCAAGTGTGGCTGCAGTGATGATATGAAATTGGAAGTGGCAGAGTATGGAGTGAGAAATCTGGTATTTTGTCATTTTGTGAACTGAGG
>NW_004443949.1:3129965-3130830 GCF_000243295.1 Trichechus manatus latirostris | reverse complement strand
TTATCAAAAAGCTTAGGTTCTCTAAAATTAATTTCTGATTTATCAAATTATTTGTATGTTTCCTTTAATGTCACCTTCTTCTCAATTAATAGAAAGGAGTTAAAATTATATCAAGTCTCAATTATTGATTTTCTTTATTTCTTCTCTAATTTTTAAGCATATGCACATGCTTTTTGTGTACATACAATTAACATAAAAATTTAGCTGAGCTAGTTTCTGTCTTGAGTTACAGGCAGAACTTCACATTAATAAATCTCTATTTTTCTAATAAAAATTTTGTTCTAGAAATTGCTTTATCAGCCATTAGCTAGTGACTGGATGCAAACAGTTAACACATTTGACTAACAAAAAGGTTCAAGTCCACCCAGAGTTTCCTTGGAAGAAAGGCCTGGTGATCTACTTCTGAAAAATCAGCTATTGAAAATCCCATGGAGCACAGTCTATTCTGACACACATGGGGTCGCCATGAGTCCGAATCAACTCGACAGCAACTTTTTTTTTTTAAAAAATATCTATTTGCAGTATTTTGTAGAAATATTTCTGGTTATAAAGATCACAAGTCAAAATGGATAATATTTTATTTTTTATCTTGAAAAATCTTAAAATTGTGTTATCTTTTTAGACAAATGCACATTTAGTAGTTATTTCTCAGTATAGTAACTGTCTTTCTCTTACCTCAAATCTGAACATAGGAGCTAACAACTGAATTGAAAACCTGCAATCCCAACAATGTAAGATGTATGGTTGCATACCAAAAAAACCCGCTGCTGTCAAGTTGATTCTGGCTCATAGCAACCCCCACAAGGTTTCCAAGGCTGTAAATCTCTCACATCTTTCTCCCATGGAGACGCTGGTGGTTTTGAAG
>NW_004443949.1:3127521-3128662 GCF_000243295.1 Trichechus manatus latirostris | reverse complement strand
GAGCACAATAGATCACTGCATCAGTCCCAATAGGCTCAATTGTGCTGTGGTAATAAACAACTCTGAAATCTCAGTAGCTTGAAACAACAAAGATTCTTTTCTCCCTAGGGTGACATATCTACTGTGGGTCCAGTGGGGACACTGTGCCATGTGACCTCCCTCTGTGCCCAAACTGACACAGCAGTTGCTATCTGGAATTTTACCAGTCAGCCTGACAGAGGGCGAGACAGTGCTCAGGCTGGTTTTGAATGGGCAATTAAATGTGTGGTCTGGGAGTGACAGAATGTTACAACTCATTGGCCAGGACAATTCACTTGGCCCCACCTAACCACAAAGGGGCCAGGGACTGCCATCCTACCATGTGCCCAGAAATGAAGAGAACTAGAAATACCTGTCTAAAGACTCTCCTAATTATTTGCATAAAGTGACTATCATCCCTTATGTTGACGCATCTCTCTCTGGAGGGGGTAAGAATGTCTAGCTATGTCAAGCCATGTCAATGACTACCACAGTCATGTATATTAGATTCCCATGTTTCTTTACAATAGCATTTTCCTACACTCACATTACTCAAAAACATAAACCAACATCTGCATTAATGTATTTGAGTACTTCTCTAAAGTTCCCCTTAACACCTTTGGACCCCAATTTGCTTCAACATAAAAATAAAACTTGAGACTAAACTCTCTTTTAAATTTAAAAATTTTATGCTTGCATTGTGAAGTTGTTAAATGGTAAGACATTTATTATTGTTGTTATTAGGTGCCATCCAGTCATTTTCAACTCATAGCAACCCTATAGGACAGAGTAGAACTGCCCCATACGGTTTCCAAGGAGCGACTGGTGGATTTGAACTGACAACCTTTTGTTTAGCAGCTGAGCTTTTAATCACTATGCCACCAGGGCTCCGAGACATTTGTCGTATTCGATTAAGTAGTTATTTGTAATGTGCTTTTTTGTTTTTAAAACATGCTATCGTTACTCAGCATACAGTTCGTACTTGAAATAGTGAGGAATCTCACTATTATTCTAAACCTCAAATTGAATGCAAGTTACAATGAATGAGCCATAAACTATACTGAGCAACTGCTATTTAATCTCAGATATGTTCCACCTCTTTTGTCTGTGCTACTTGGTACAA
>NW_004443949.1:3123479-3124822 GCF_000243295.1 Trichechus manatus latirostris | reverse complement strand
TTGAGTAGTGAGTACTAAGCATTACTTCATAGGAATGAGTATCACACCTTTACAGGCTATTTCTCTAACATATGGACTGTTAAGTGCTTGAGAAATAATTTGTTTGTTTTTGCAGCTCATAGTTTAATGTAATGAAACGCTATTGAGTTGAATAACTAGACAAGAAACTCCTTAGTTATGGGGAATTATATCCTGAATTAATGAATTGCAAATTGTAAGCCAATCCAACTCCCATAAATATTATGAGGAGAGAAGTAGCAATCCTACCTACACAAATTTTCAAGGCAAAATTATTCTGGGATGAGAAAAAGATGTAGAGCATAATTCAGGTTCCTAAAATATAAGAAGAAACTTACTATATGTTTAAAATTATGCTAGACTGCATTTATGATCTGTGATACGTATATATTTTCTGGGATGCAGAAAACCTCTTTAAAGGTTTTCTGTTTTATTTTTATGGCATTATTGTGCAGTTTACCTCTAGCAATTCATAATGGGCAATTCAAAAATTCAAAACATAAAATAAAGATTTTTATTCTGTGCTGGTGATAGTTACTTCACTTCACATAGAAAACACTAACTGACTAGTGAAAATACAAATCATTAAAAATGACGGATTTAATAAGCTACATCCTGGGAATATTTTGTTAACACAGCTCTATGATACCTAATATGGAACTTCACTCAAGTTTGAATATTAATTAATTTGGGAAATAATGGTTTGAGGAATAGCCTTTAATCTCTGCACACATGTGGTTGTTAAGGAAAATCTGTAATCATAATAGGTCATTTTTTTTTTTAATTGGCTTATATATCCAAAAAACCAGTACAATGCAATAAATAGAACAAGGAGCACTGAATCTGGAGTTAGGAGCCTTGAAATCCAAGCTGGCTTCATCTCATACCCATTATACAACCCTGGGCAAGTCATGAATATCTAGGATTCTGTTTCTCTCAGATATGTAAAATAATAGATAGCTTGCCTCCTTCAAAAGGTGATGGTAAGGATGAGTGTAGCCAATCCAGGTAATAATGTTTTAAAAATTGTTCATGGGATTAACAAAAATGTCATGCAAAAAAAGGGAGGGATCCTATAGTCAAGTAATCTAGGAAATCTTAGATTAAGGAGAAGAGAGTGAGGTGAGAGAGACACAGAGAAAGAGAGAGAGAGATTTATTTACTGAAGTCCCTCTCAGAAACCTTAGTATCCTAAGTATTCTATAAATCTCCAAAGAAGGAACAGAATCTGCCTGTTACCTCATTTGACCTTTGACCCTTCCCCACCCCACTTTTTAATGAAACATCTTGAGAACACTCTCGGGGAAAGGTAATTCCAGAGCACA
>NW_004443949.1:3121323-3122343 GCF_000243295.1 Trichechus manatus latirostris | reverse complement strand
ATGTCGAACACTTACTGTGTGTCAGGCACCAGACTAAGAAAAAAGACAGAAACAAGAATGAGAAAATGACCATAATACTCTGTCTTGATTTCCATATTAATAACCAAACCTAAACTCTTTGCAGTAGAGTTGATTCCGACTCATAGCGACCCTATAGGACAGAACAGAACTGCCCCATAGGGTTTCCAAGGAGCAGGTGGTGGATTTGAACTGCCTGCCTTTTGATTCATAGCCGTATCACTTAACCACTGGACCCCCAGGACTCCGTATTAATAAAGCAGTAAGTATATACTGAACACAGAGATACTAACCAGTGACTCACACACACACACCCCGCATCCACATAGCCCTAAATAAAATTTTAACTTTTAAAATTATAGTGTGATTATGCATATTATAAAAAGTGCAGCCAAAATATCATGACTTAAAAAACCTCACAGGTAAAAATCCAAACTGAAAAAAAAAAAAAAGAAGAAGGAGAAGAACAAGCAGGGTTCATAGTCATTTTATCTTCCACAAGATATACTGGTAGAAAAATTCTAATCCTCTATTTTAATTGTAATATCAGTAATAATTCTTAGGTCTTGCCTATGAATGGGATGCAAGTTTGAACCTAAGACCTCTGCTTCTTTATAAAACAAAATTAAAATAAAGAACCTAAAGTAAATAAGAGCTTTTATATTTTAAACATTTCAGCTATGATTTTCAAATCTAGGGCATCCCTTTTTTCACATTGTGAAGGTATGCCATTCCAGGATTATAATTTGGAGGGGGAAAGAGTGGGAAAGTGAATTTAATGTACCTAAAAAGAACATAAATAGCTTTTTTTTTTTTTTTTTTTAACCTCTCTGCTGAACATTAAACTCATTAAAAGAACAAGCAGCATTTCAAGGACTAAAGATATCAGTACCTCTGTCATAGATGGGCGGCCATTGTGTACACCAACGAATGTGAGATATTCATCCTCGAAACTAATCCGCCTCCTGCCAAAGACAGGTAGACATAATGAATACACAAAAG
>NW_004443949.1:3095856-3120622 GCF_000243295.1 Trichechus manatus latirostris | reverse complement strand
CTTATTGTTGCATTTTATTGGACCATTTATAATAAAATTATGGAAAGTGTTAGATAACCCTTAGAGAAAAAATGTATTTATCATTTAGCAAAGGTGTAAGTGTTGCGTGTTCTTCTAAGGTGTTTATAGGGAATTTACATTTAGAATATTATACCATTTCTGTACAGGATTTCTGAGTTTCTATTTAGGGTCAGGCCTCTTGTCTTTCCTCTTTGCTGAATTTCTTATAAAAGGCTAAGCCAGCTATAGTGCTGTTATTTTCACAGTCTAAATAAAAATTATTTGCTCCTTCTAAAGCACATGAGATCTATTTAAGTTTTTTTTTTAAGCTAGCAATTAAAGTTCAGTGTAAAAGCCTGAAAGCACCTCTATTCCCTGTCACCCACTCCCAACAGAAACATTGACACTAACATATGTGACCTTCAAAATAGCAGCTGCCTCCCATAAAATCTAGCAGCATTTACCTCAGAAATAAGAAACGCAGAGCTGCAGACCTAAGCTCCCTTTTAGATTTAAGGGAATAGTACATATCGAGTTGAAACCAAGGGTGCCCTAATCACAGGATACCAGCAAAACATCTTCTTTCTTTTTCCCATTCACAGATATGGAAATTTTCTTACAGGCTTCCAGGAGCTGCATTACGGACTAGCCTCATCTAATGAAAGCCAATATGCCAAAAAAAAAAAAAAAAAGTGAACACTGAATTAATTGTATCTGAGATTTGATTTACACATTAGATGATTAAACATGTGCATTGGAAAGAGTCCCTGAAGGTAGTCTCATAACTTTTAATAATTGTCCAGGGCCTTTTGGCTAAAGTGACTTTCCCATGTAGCTTGCTTTTGTAATCTTAATTTTTCAGTGTCTTTGTTTTGTGCTTTCTCCATGCCCTACCTTCAATTTAATTCAACAAGCATTTATTGGGAGCAAAATATGCAGAGAATGGTGCTAGAACCTGTAGGGAAACTGAAAGTGGCTAAGGGGCAACTCAGCTACTCTCCAGGAATTGTCCCTCTAATGCAGGAGACAAACTCCCATGGCTAATGCATCAGCCATTACATCAATGATGCCAGCCCAACACAGATTCCCTTCACCGATTTTTGTTACAATAGGAATTTATCGAATCAGACCCCTAGTTTGCAAGAAAGGATAGAGTTAGGAAAAGAAGCCCCAGCTCACAGAATGGAGTCCCTGGGGGTGGTGCGCATGGTTAAGGCACTTGGCTGCTAACCCAAAGGTGGGAGGTTAGAGTCTACCCGTAGGCTCTTTGGAAGAAAGACCTGGAGATCTACTTCCCAAAAAATGAACCACTGAAAACCCTGTGAAGCACAGTTCTACTCTGACACACATGGGATCACCATGAGTTGGAACTGACTCGACGGGAGCTGGTTTGGTTTGTTGTGCACAGGAAAACCAGACGAACAGCTGATTCCAATACAGGTTAGTGAGCACGGAGGCAATCTTGTCCCGGGATACTCCACAAGGACACAGAGGGACTGGGGTCTCCAGGAAGAGTTGATTTCTGAGGTGAGTCCTGAAAGATTTCAAGTCAGCCGAAGAAGTTAAACAGTTTCCAGGCAGAAAAACAGCGACTCTGAGGCTGTCCCTGGACGACTAGGGACATCAAATTTAAAAATGTCATGGAGAAATCAAATTTTAAAAGTCATTTAGGAAATGAATATAAAGGTATCAACTCTTTTTATTCATAATTATGCCATTAAACAACAACAACAAAAACAAAATAGCCAACTGTTCTCACCATCCTTATTTAAAGAAAGGATGTTTTGACATCAAACCCATAGGAAAGGGCATAGTCTTAGAATAAAGAGACAATCCTTTGACTTGCGTAAGTTTAGCACCATTATTTCTTTCCATTTTATGTCGCTGGTGGTCTTTGTTACTCTCAGCAGCGGTCTCTGGATCTATTACTGGGAGCCACTGGATTGGACATGGAGGCTTTGGAGAACAGCAAGCAGTCAGGAGAAAGCAGAGTATGAGAGGGTGGTGGTGAGAGGTGAGGCTGGAGGAGTAGACGCAGGCTGGATACGAAGGACCTTGAACGCACTGCTGGGGAACTTGTTCTTTTAAATGCTCGATGCAGTGTGGAGCAACTGAAGGGATTTTTACAAAGGAAATTCATCATCAGATAGTGTTTTAGGAAGATCACCCTGACAATAGTTTGGGAAATTAAAAAGAGGCTAATGTAACAGATAGGGAGAAAATGGGAGGCAGTGAGCATATTTAAAATGAGCAATTACAGTAACCATATTGAGCCAAAGGAGTCCTCGTGACACTGGTTAAAGTGCTCGGCTGCTAACCAAAAGGTCGGCGGTTCAAAACCACCAGCCACTCCTCAGGAGAAAGATGTGGCAGTCTGCCTCCGTAAAGATGTACAGCCTTGGAAACCCTATGGGACAGTTCTACCCTGTCCCATAGGGTCCCTATGAATCTAGATCAACTTGATGGCAGTGGGTTTGGTTCTGGTTTACGTGGAGCCGATGAAAATGGTGAGACTTGGAGGCTTTGGAGGGAGTAAGATGCAATGATTGATAGATGTGGAGGAAGAAAAGAGGAAAAGAGGGGAATCAGGAAAAAAATCTTAAATTTCCGGCCTTATAACAACTGGGTCAATAGCGATCTCAAAAAAGAGGAGGAGTTGAAAGAGGTCAGGGGAGTTAGATTAGATTTTAGATGTTGTTGAATTTGAGGTATCTGTAGGACGTCTAGTAGATGATACCTAGTAAGCAATTGAAGATATGGTTCTAGCTTGTGGAGAAGATCTTGGCTAGAGATATCAATTTAGAAGTCTGAAGAGAGAGCATCAGAAGCCAGAGAGGTGGATAAGCTATATGAAGAGGGTGTATTGTGTGAGATGAGAATGGGGCCCAGGGTGAAATCCTGTCAAGCAGGGACATTTAGAGAATAGGCGAGAGATTTGTGACGATTGCTACAACTATTATAATACAAGCAAAGTGCAATGTGAATATAGAGATATGAGAGACTCTCAAAGAGATGGGGTGTGAGCTGACCTTGAAATACTGTGGTCTGGAGTGGATAGCTAAAAGGGAGAAAGACTTCCCAGGCTGAGAAAAGGGGACATGGCTGGCTTTTTTTTTTTTTTTAACCCTAGAACAGTGATTCTGGAGGACTTGTTAAAACACAGATTGGGGAGAGGAAGGATTCACACCAAGTTTCTGATTTAATAGGTCTAGGCTGGGCAAAAGGAGCCCTGTGCTGCAATGGGTAAATGCTTGGCTGCTAACTGAAAGATCGAAGGTTCGAACCCACCAGCTGTGCTGTGGGAGAAGAGACCTGAAGATCTGCTCCCTTGACTATTTCAGACTAGGAAACCCTATGGGGCAGCTCTACTCTGTCCTATGGGGTCACTGTGAGTCAGAATCGACTGGACAGTGTACAACCACAACAGCAACAGCAGGGTGGGTGAAAATTTGTATTTCTAACAAGTTCTCAGGTGATGCTGATGCTGTTGGTCCCTGGACTACACTTTGAAATACACTGTCCATTTGAAAACCAACAAACAAAATCCTCCTTGCCATATTTAAGAGGAATTCTCTGTGCACCCTGTCTATATGGACTTTCAGGATCACCCTCACGCCCCCCTTTTTCCACACTGCCAGTCCAAAAGATTCTTTTGTTCAGCTTCGTATTCCTGTGATTATCCCAGTTGTCTTCATACTTACCTACCCAGTGCAATGGAGTCAATCCCAACTTATAGGAACCCCATAGGGTTTCCAAGCTGTAAATCTCTACGGAAGCAGATTGCCACATCTCTCTCCTGCAGATCCTCTGGTGATTTCCAATCGCCGACCTTTTGGTTATCAGTTGAGCACCTTATCCACTTGCCAATGCTTCATAAATGCTACGCTTATCATGCTCCAGGAAAGTCATGGCTTTTTACCTGTCTGGGATGGTTTTCTTTCCCATGCTTTTGAGCAGTTTGTTCATGATTTTAACACAAACAGCTTGCGATCGGCCTTGTATACCGTTAGTTCGGAGCCTATCTGCCATTTTTCTGCCCGTTGATCTTACCCTGTGAGTTTAAGCCTGATTGAGTTATTGCTTCCTTTCCTGAAGGAGCTGAGAATGTGTGCCATGTGCATCTGTAACAACAGTGACGCAGGTGGCAAGGACAGCTGCAGCTTCTATATACTTGGCACCTTACTCCACCTCCCTGCAGTTGCTGATATGTCAAACTAACCATGGACATCTTGGTGCCCAACAATGCATGGCATTAGAAGCTACAGAGACGAAATTCACATCCCTTGCTTCTAAATGGAAACCCTGGTGGCGTAGTGGTTAAGTGCCACAGCTGCTAACCAAAAGGTTGGTAGTTTGAATCCACCAGGCGCTCCTTAGAAACTCTATGGGGCAGTTCTACTCTGTCCTATAGGGTGGCTATGAGTCGGAATCGACTTGACAGCAATGGGTTTTTACAGGCTTCTATCTAGATGTCAGTCTATTTAAGGCAATAACTGGAAAGCAGATAACTTATGTAATGTGCTAAGGAGTGTGACGTCTGGTAAGAGAATAGATAAAAAGGGAGCCTAATCAAGGCAGAAGCTTTCTGGAAGGAAACAACACTGGAGACACAGTATGAGTTAAGTAAGCCAAAAACAAAACAATCCCCCTAAACGTGGGAGGCACCAAACACAGGATGCATTTGGGGAACTGCATATACTTCAATACGGCTGAAAAAACAAAAAACCAAACCTGTTGCCAACTAGTGATTCACACTCACAGCGACCCTATAGAACAGAGTAGTAACTGCCCCATAGGGTTTCCAAGGAGCAGCTGGTGGGTTTGAACTGCCAACCTTTTGGTTACCATCAAAGCGAGCTCTTAACCACTGTGCCACCAAACCAAAAAAACAAACCTGGTGCGATCGAGTAGATTCTAACTCATAGTGACTTGTAAGACAAAGTAGAATTGCCCTGTAGGGTTTCCAAGGAGTGGCTGTTGGATTCAAACCGGTGACCTTTTAGTTGGTAGCCAGGCTCTTACCCACTGCACCACCAGGGCTCCCAATATGCCTGGAGAGAGTAGAAATCGGCCTGGGGAAGGAGACTGGGGTCAGATCATGAAGGAGCATTGAAAGGAATGGATAAAACAAGGCTAAATTCACACTGTGGCATGAATCCTTTGTAGTCTGTGAAACAGTTAAGGAAAATAACTGTAAATAATATACAGGTATAACACTACTTACCCTATGTTAACATCCAGTTCCTCCTCCCTAGAAAGTCAGGACCTGTTACCCAAAGGAGAATATATAAATATCTCTTTGGATAATTTTTGTTTTCTCTTCCTGCTTCTCCATCATTTGGCAAGTATCTTGCTGGTCTAGTGCTAATCCTTATCCCAAGCTTACCTTTACTGTGGTAGCTGAAATGGATCCTATCAAGGCTGATGGCAGTCAGAGTGTATTCCACCTGCCTGCAATCACTCAAACGTCAAACTTTAACCACGAACCTCATCAGTGGCAATGCCTTCACTCTGGCTAGTGCTTGTTCCCATTTATTACTGGACAGAGTTGGGAAATGATGGTATACAATGAGGATTATTCTCTTCTGATGATGTTCTGCAAAAAAAAAAAAAAAAAAAAAAGCATCTGCTGACTAGCAAGGCTTCTCTTTCTGTATAGTGGTTTAGTTAGAAAAAGGAGCATTACATAAGAGCTGACAGAGAATAAACTTCAGTTGAGTCCTAGATGTTTAAAAAACGAATCCCTGTCTCTGCCTGCTTCCCTGGCCATGTCCTATCCCTCCCCCAGCTGTAGCTAACTTGAGCTTTGCTGTTTAGCAATGATGTTTTCTAATTGTTAACATTGACACGACAAACACTATTGACTTTTTTTTCTACGTACATGTTTATTTTGTATTCAATCCCTTCTCATAATCCCAGAAAAACATAAAATATTATTTTTATTTTTGATTCATTTTACCATCATCAGAAATTCTTTTTTTTTCTTTTTTTAAATTTTCCTGGAATTAAGGTTCATGGATCATCACATTCAGGGTTTTTGTTTGTTTGTTTTTTCTTTTCCACTTACCAAATTTTCTTTGATTTTTAGTAGTATATTATCCCTTATATACTCCCTGGGTGGTATAAATGGGTAAACTGCTTAGCTGCTAACCAAAAGGTTAGAGGTTCAAATCCACCCAAAGGCACCCCAGAAGAAATCCCTGATGATCTGTTCCCCAAAAACCAACCATTGAAAACCCTGTGGAGCACAGTTCTACTCCGACAAACATGAGGTCACCATGAGTCATAGTCAACTCAATTGGCAACTTTTTTTTTTTATTATACCTTATAGTATGTTAGTTCAAGGAATTAAGGAAATAAAAAACAAGATCAGGAGCAATTGCAGTACAACCTCTTGACTAGGGCCCATTTGAATTGTATTTACATAATACAAGATGTAGTACCTCAAGGCTGACTGTTCCTCTGTGTTCATTAGCATGTTATGCTACTACATTTCACACTTAGTTTTAATTTGAATTAATAAACGTGAATTCTGTCACAATGCACTAAACTAGTTTGCATTTGGCACAGGAGACCCGGATAACCAAAGTTGAACATGCAACATTTAAAGTATGTTTAGAATTGGAGCCAACAGTAAATTGTTATTAAAAATAATGATGAAGCTACCATTTACCTCCCATTCACCATTTGCAAGGAACTGTTTTAAGCATCCACAAGCAATGGTTCATTTAACCCCTAAAAAAATAGCTAGGAACTGTCATGTCCCTGCTTTACAGATGACGAAACTGAAGCTCAAAGAAATTAAGAATCAGATGCGAGAGCTGGTATTGAAATTCAGATCCAAAGGCACTACTTTCAACAACGTCCTTCAGAAACGTGGCTGCAACAGAGGAAGAAGAAGAGTCAGGAATAGGAGGAAACAGAATGTGTGGCTAATTGCCTCCATGAACAACTGCCTCCTTTGCCATGAGACCAGAAGAACTGAATGGTGCCAGCTACCATTACTGAACATTTCGATCAAAGATTCCATAGAAGAATCTTGATGAAAAGGGAGAAAATTCAGAACAGAAGTTCAAATTCTCATGGACTCTGGACTTCCTGGAGCCAGGGAGGGTGGATGAACCCTTAAAACTATTGCCCTGAGATAATCTTTAAACCTTAAACCAAAAATATTCCCTAAAGTCCTCTTAAAACTGAACAATAGTTTAGCTTAACTAGTAAAAAAAAGTCTGCCTTGAGCATTGTGCTCTTTTAAGAACTATCTATATGAGATCAAACTGACAACATCAACTTGAAAGATTAGATAGGAACCTTAGGGGGCAGTGAGTTTATGTTAACGAGGGAGGAGCAACTCAGAAAAGGAGGTTAAGAATATTTGCACAACTGGAAGAATGTAACAATGTCACTAAATTGTACCTGTAGAAACTGTTGAATTGGCTTATATTTCTCTGTGTATATTCTCAACAACAACAACAACAACAAAGTAAATACAATTTAGAAAACAAAGAAATGTGGCTCCTCTAACCACCTGTCTTCCAGGTCATTGGAAACCTTCAGAAGTGAGGAGATGTGCTACTTGTACAAGGCAAGGCCATGGAAGCTCCACAGATACATCAAAACTCCCTGAGGGACTGAATTGCTGGGATGAGGGCTGTGGAGACCATGGTCTCTGAGAACATCTAGCTCAATTGGCATAACATAGTTTATAAAGAAAATGTTCTACATTCTACTTTGGTGAGTAGCATCTGGGGTCTTAGAAGCCTGTGAGCAGCCATCTAGGATACTCCACTGACCTCACCACTTCAGGAGCAAGGGAGAATGAAGAAAACAAGATACAAAGGAAAGATTAGTCCAAAAGACTAATGGACCACAATTACCACAGCCTTCACCAGACTGAGTCCAGTACAACTAGATGGAGCCCAGCTACCACCACTGACTGCTCTGACAGGGATCACAATAGAGGGTCCCAGACAGAGCTGGAAAAAATCGCAGAACCAACTTCTAACTCACAAAAAAGACCAGACTTACTGGCCTGACAGAGACTGGAGAAACCCCAAGAGTATGGCCCTCAGACACCCTTCTAGCTCAGTAACGCAGTCACTCCCGGGGTTCACCCATCAGCCAAAGATTAGACAGGCCCGTAAAACAAAATGAGACTAAAGGAGCACTACAGCCCACGGACAAATAACGACTAGAAGGCAAGAGGGGACAGGAAAGCTGGTAATAGGAAGCCCAAGGTCCAGAAGGGAGAGTGTTGACATGTCATGGGGTTGTTAACCAATGTCATAAAACAGTATGTGTACTAACAGTTTAATGAGAAACTAGTTTGTTCTGTAAACCTTCATCTAAGGTACAATTTTAAAAAAAAATTATCAGGCTTAAAAAACAAAAGAGGTGAGGAGATGTACAGTATTAGGGCGAACTCCAATTTGGGGTAGTAGATTTGCAGCTACCAGGAGCAACTCATTCTCTGGATTTTGCTTTCATAAATCACAGTCATTTTCAATGTGCCAGTGCCACCTTTGGGCATGGTGAAGGGAAGCAGCAAATAACAAGCCCACTAGCATAAGAAAAAAAAAATTCCAGATGATGCAAATAAATAGATTTTAAGCGTATCTAATTAGTAACTGAAACATTAAAGCAAAGATAAATTAAAATAGCATATATCATTTCTTGGTTAAACAAAGAATTAAGATTTTCAACAAAGATCTGTTCACTATGATTGAATAGTCATTGAAGAGTATGCACTTACAACCAAAAGGAGAGATACTAGACTCATTTGATGAATGAAGGGTAAAAAACAAAATCTCTCTTCCTACCATGTTGCTCATTTTGTATAAGTTCTGATTTGCAGTTGGGAAATTCTCCTTAGGAACTGTATTCATTTCACATTCTCCACTTCCCTCCTTTGCTGGTGTTACCAATTGGAAGGAAACTTATATTTTTAAAAGAATATAATTCTGTATCCTTTGACAGACTATCTTCCTGAAATCTTATTGACTATCCTGTTGACTACACTATCTTTCCAAGTTAAATACTCTAGAAAGCATTGTTTTTTTGTTTGCTTTGTTTTTATTGTTGTTGTTATTTTATCTTATGGTCACCGCTGGTAGGAATTTAGAATCTGTCCATATGCCATGTAAAGATATATATATGCCTCATGAGGGTTTTAAAAGAGTATATAAAATCTATGATTTTCCTTGCCATTGTATAGTAATAAGAGAGAAAACTCAAAAGTTCAAGGGAACATCTTGAAGTGATATATCAAAATTGTTATGTTGTTATTAGGTGCCTTTGCGTTGTTTCCGACTCATAGTAACCCTGTGAACAACAGAACAAAACATCGCCATCCTCACAATCGTTGCTGTGTTTGAGCCCATTGTTGTAGCCACCGTGTCAATCCATCTCATTGAGGGTTTTCCTCTTTTTCACTGACCCTGTACTTTACCAAGCATGATGTTCTTCTCCAGGCTGATCCCTCCTGATAGCAGGTCCAAAGTATGTGAGAGGAAGTCTTGCCATCCTCACTTCCAAGGAGCATTCTGGCTGTACTTCCTCCAAGACAGATTTGTTCATTCTTCTGGCAGTCCATGGTATATTCAGTATTCTTCACCAACACCATAATTCAAAGGCATCAATTCTTCTTTGGTCTTCTTTATTCATTGTCCAGCTTTCACTGTATATGAGGCAATTGAAAATGCCATGGCTTGGGTCAGGCGCACCGTAGTCCTCAAGGTAACATTTTTGCTTTTCAACACTTTAAAGAGGTCTTTCGCAGCAAATTTGCCCAATACAATGCGACATTTAATTTCTTGACTGCTGTTCCCATGGGCATTGATTGTGGATCCAAGTAAAAAGAAATCCTTGACAACTTCATATCAAAATAGGTGGCATGATTTATGAGTCCTTTTTATTTTAATTGGTAAATTGCATGGTTTATCAGCATTCACATACATATCAGTCTTTCTGACTATAAAAATACATACTCTGGTAAACCTTTTGGAGAATACAGAAAAATATAAATAAGAAAAATGTATCTATAATCCCACAACCCAGTTGAAACCACGGTTAATGCTTTACTTCCTTTCTTTCTTTCTTTTTTTAAAAATTCTGTTTTAAGTATCTAAACTAACACATTTATATGGGAAAGAAGACTTTTTAGTTAAATATGCCTGAATTGATTAAAAAGAAAACAGCCTCATTGGATGCATTTAAACCAGGCATTGCCTTACTCTTCTTACTATACTTAATTTTACAGATTATATTATTTTACAGTATATTGTTTCCTTTTATATTAAAATACTACTCTACATTATATCACATGAATTTTTGTGACTAGAGTTAAAATTACAACTGGGACAATATTAGATTATAATGCTTGGAAACTAGGGACCATGTCTTGTTTATCATTGTATCCTCCTAACCATCTACACGCAGAATACTTAGTATGGACACAATAAATTCTTGTTGAATTGAACTGTCTTCTTTACTACATCTCCTGAAAGCAGATATACTCTTATCACAGTTTTGATCAGTGCAACACATGTCAAATAATGCACCAAAAGTATGCCTCTGCCATAGCTCTCTCAGTAGCAAAAATCCAAAATTAATACAAAGAAGAAATAAGCATTAGACTTCTTTCTTATTTTGGAATAAATATATACACATCTTATATATGTATGACTTGACAGTAATGGGTATGGTTTATTTTTTTTTAATCATTTATTTTTCTAAATGATATAATGAGGAAAGGATATACTACTATTTAAAATCTAGACTGTAGCTCTACGGAGATGATTCATTTGCCTATTCCCTTCCTCCTCTTTCTCCTTTAGTCACACTCAAGGCTGTTCCTGCAAACCTCCAGTATCCTCCCCTTCACAGGGATGATATCAGGATCTCTTTGTCCTTAACTGAGCATGAATGGATTTAAAATATTCACCTAACATGTTTAAAGGCTTTATTCAGATACTTATAATTACTTTTATTCCTGACGCTGCTTTTTTTTGCTTCTTTGTTTTCTCCTAGAAGATTTTCCTAATCTACAGGTTTTCTTGCATGCATTGCAAATACCACCGATGTTTGACACTAAATGTTATTCTTGCTTGTGCATCAAAGGAATTGGTGACATTTGATACAAATGATATATAAAAACAATAAGATACAATTAAATGAAATTTCTAGTTTGTTCTCTTTCAAGAATATGTGAAATTATTTCTCTGAGTAGGTAGTACTTTGTAGGGAGTTTTGCTGTATTATTATTATTTTTTAAACTGGTCTTTTTATTATCAGCAATGACAGAGAAATTACGTTGGTCTGATATTCTTTCATAGGTTTTATTTCCGTTTCAATCAACATGGAGTATTTCTATTTCGGCAGTATTATCATCTGGATTCACACAGTGGCTGCAACAATGGGCTCAAGCATAACAACAATTGTGAGGATGGCGCAGGACTCGGGCAGTGTCTCATTCTGTTGTACATAGGGTTGCTATGAGTCAAAACCAACTGCATGGCACCTAACGACAACAACGAAGACAAATCTTTTGGAATATAGATTTATAATCTGATGGTCAAAACTCAGATTTCAACTTCCTGTCATTCCTTAGAATCATGACATGTTTCCCAGGCATCTTCTCAGATATCCTGATTATCAACATTTTATTATAAAGTCAGGAAGCCCAGAAAGGTGACATGGAGGTGCTTCCCATTCTAGTCCTAGGCAAAGTGAGTGTAAAGCTAGAACAATCAACAGCTGCCCAAAGGCTAACTGGATCTGGATCTCACTAAGCCTCACATCTGATTTCAACATACCATAAAATTTATAAGCACATATTTTATTTCAACTCAAGCTAAGTTGTTAAAAGTTTAATTTTATCCTGATGGTGAAAAGAAGACATTTCCTGAAGGAATATATGATGGTTTGCATTAGCATTAAAAATGTACACAGCCTCTGTTGCACACTCTCTTTTAACAGAGCCATTGCCTTGTTTACAAATGTGTAAGAAAAGATAAAAATGACACCACCTGAAGGAAGGAAACAGCAATGTCAATTTTTCCCAGTCATCAAGCAGCTGTAACCAGGCGTTAGTGTCCCTAACATCATCACTGAAATTTAGGCCCTATTGTTTTGTTTTTGTTTTTAATAACAGTTAAGGTAATGGTAGTTGCTGTTTCTGTTGTTGTCTTTGTCCAGTCCATGACCCCAAAATATGTGAAGTCTGGGTTCGCGTCCATGAATGATTTATACCGGCAGCTCTCGGCTCGTACAACTCAGCCCTTGCTCTTTGCTTTCTTGGGTTCTTTTAGCATGCACACACAGACACACCAAAAATGGAGCAACCATTTTCCCAAGGTAATAGTCACAAGCTTTTCTGTTCAATTCTTAGTTCATTTGCAGGAAGAGAGAGCTCTCTGGGTCTTGATGTGTGTGCATGCGGGTGGCAGTCACCTCTCTGTGCACATATTAGTTTAGGTAAGGATACACTTTCATTTTACAACGAATTTTCTGAAGCACCTGTTCCTGGCATGCAACCAGAAATAGATGAATTGCTGTTTTATTCTTAAGTGTATTTAGTTTAGTATATCTGGAGTGGTCTTTGAGGTTAGAAAGGTAAAGCCTAACTGAAGTCAGTATTCTTACTACACGAAATAAGACTAAAGTATTTTAACAAAAATGGAGCAGAGTATAAGAATTAGAATACCTGCTTTTCACAGAGACATTTTACACATGTAAATTTATATAATATAAAATCCCTAGGTACAGGTCCAAGACAAACTGGGGACACAAAGATTTGTATGATCTTTAAAGTTAATAACACCTTTGGAGGCAGTGTTGTTCATGGGTAAGAGTGTAGAGTTTGAATATTGACTGGAAAGTAAGTTCCTTGGGGATCTTAGATTTTATTTGATTTTGTTTACTGCCTAGAGCAATGCCTAACTTACAGTAAACACTGAAAAAAAATATATTTACTGATTAAATGTATGGATGAATAGATGGATGGATAGGTGGATGGGGAGATAAATGGATACATGGATGGCTGGATGAATAAAACTCATTGGAATCCCAGCTTAGCCACTCACCTAGCATTCTATATTTAAAGCACCACTACATAGCAGATGCTTATTAACGTAGCTGTCGTTGTTATTGTTGTTAGTTGCCATTGAATTTGCCCCAACTCATGGCCACCTTATACGTACAGAGCAACATGTTGCCTGGTCTTGCACCGTCTTCAGATAGTTGGTGTGTTGGAGTCTATTGTTATGTGTCAATCCATCTCATTGAGGGTTGCCCCCTCCATGTAGTTACTATCAAAATGTTGCCTGGTCTTGCACCATCTTCAGGTGGTTGGTATGTTGGAGTCTATTGTTGTGGCTCTTGTGTCAATCCGTCTCATTGAGGATTGCCCCCTCCATGTAGTTACTATCATTATTTCTTTATATTAGCATAGAGTTTTGAGATATTTGAAGCTTGTCATTTTAAAGTCAGATTGAAACCTTAGGAAAATAGGCCAATGATGAAGCATCCAGATAAATGTATCTTAAATACTAATAGCAACAACTTTATGGCTCACCTACTTCAATTTATTTGTTTGTTAATTAAGGACCAAAGAGATGAAGTGACTCACCCAAGGTTTCTTGGTCTCTTTCATATGGTTGCCTGAAGATTCTACATGAGGCAACTTACTCATTAACTTAGCAACCTCTTACTTTGTGTTTGCCTAAATTAGGGGGCTCTTCCAAGTGCACAAGAAAGCCAAAGAGGACTGGACCCTATTCTCTAAGATGTAATCACTCAAAGGAGGCTCACTTATTAATAAATAATAGTATTATTATAATAGAAAAGAACACATGCCATGGTAAATGTGTAAACAAAGGACTGAATGAAGACAGAGAAGGACACAACTAACCTAAGTCCAGAGGCTTGAGGAAAAGTTATTCAGCTGCTGACTGACAGCGACAGGAGGATCAAATGGACTTTTCTGGGTCTGCAATTAGAGAAGTCTGGGACGCTAAGCTTTTAGTTAAAGCCCAATTTAATGCTAAAAAAGAGATTAGAGAAATAATTTAGAGCGACAACCACCCAAGATCACTCCTTTAAACATATGTAAGGATGCGTATTTACAGCTAGCCCAGCTTTCCATAAGCTCACAGCATGGCTCACAATCACAATTTCCTCACACAGCCTTCATCACAGTACCATGAGCACCTTGGAGGGCGAGTCGTCACCCTACCCACCTTTGTATCCTGAACACTCAGCCAAGCGCCTGGCACCTTGTAGACGTGCAATAAATGCCTTTTTGAACTGAACTTACACCCACCAATTGGTATATTAAAAATAGAAAATAAAAGAAAAAACAAGCTGTGTGATTTCCTCTAGATACAGTTGTAATTTACTATCTAGGATAGTCTCACCAATCAAACATTTATCTCCAGTTCTTGAGAGGATAATTTACTTTCAACAATTATTATTAATACCTTTTACCAACTTGGGACCGTAGCAAAATTGAACTCATGAAAAACGTTGGTCTTTTTTCATTTTTGGAGTAATTATACCTTTAAAAAACTATCTTTTCCGCATTTCCAGACGACAGTGTTTCTCAAATCTCACATTGCAAAAGATGAATCATTTTATCAATAATGTGCAAGATAGAGACATGTCCAAGGTTACTGAAGCAGGGTCATCAATCAACTCCTAGATGGTATGTCTCACAAGATTAAAAGAGAGAGATCATGTAACACTTTGCAGATGGAAAGTTCCCTATGAGTTGTCATACATTAAAAATGATATTAGAAAGCAATTGTGCAGAAATACAGTAAATTATATTATTGTCCAGGTTCAAAAGCATTTACATAATTTGGGGAAAAAATGAGTGCTGATAATTATTTAAACTTTATGTTTCGGCAGAATGCATTCTTGGTTCCCGTTACCAAATGAGTAAATAGGTTGCATACATTTCTACGATTAACACAGAAAAGCACCCATATGCTACCAATAAATGATGTTTTATGTTTGTCCTTGACGTCTGCTTCAAATGTTTATTTTATTCCCATAAAAGGCAAGTTATTACCTTGAATTTCCCAAAATCAGTGTACAATTTAAAAGTGAATATTGAGAAATATGAGTACTACTAAGTTTAAAACACAAAATGACTGATGTCAGAAGACCCTGACTAAAATAAACCAGGAAATTGAAGAGCTTATCAAAACAATTTGCAGATAAAAAATAATGTTTTCCCTATTTTCTTCTAAAGTCCTTCACTCTAGCTAGTCTTAGTTGTCCACCGTGCGTCTGTCAGTTTGTTGTACTGTGGTCGCTTATGTGTTGCTGTGATGCTGGAAGCTATGTTACCGGTATTTCAAATACCAGCAGCATCACCCATGGTGGACAGGTTTCAGCGGAGCTTCCAGACTAGGACAGACTAGGAAGAAGGACCTGGCAGTCTACTTCTGAAAGGCGGAACCAACTCAAAGGCACCCAACAACAACTCTTAATTCTGGCTTCCCCAGGTCAGAACTCATTATTTTCTTAATTCTTTTTAGGTGGAAACTTCACAACTCTTTTGTCACCACTTCTGGTAAACCCATACAAAAGTACTCCCATATAATGCAATTTTTTGCTCAATATTTTTTCATTGTGGTAAAATATATAACCTGTTGCCCTTGGGTCGATTCTGACTCATAGCAATCCTATAGGACACAGTAGAACTGCCCCGTAGGTTTTCAGGGAGCAGCTGGTGGATTCTAACCACCAACCTTCTGGTTAGCAGCCGAGCTCTCAACTACTACGCCATCAGGGAAAATATACACTACATAATATGTGCCATTTTCACTATAGTCAATTGTGCAGTCTAGTAGCATTAGTCACTCTCACAGTGTTGTACAGCCATCACCACTATTGGTTTCCAAAACTTTTTCATTACTCCAAACAGAAATTCTGCATCCAGTAGCAGTAACTCCCCATTCCTCCCTCCCTCCAGCCCGTGGTAACCGTGAATCTACTTTCTGTCTCTATGCATTTGTCTAATGTAGATATCTTATATAAATGGGACCATACAATATGTGTCCTTTTGTGTCTAGCTTATTTCACTTACCATACTATTTTCAAGGTTCATACATGCCTTAAAATAATGTATTATGTATTAGGACTTCATTCTTTTTTATGGTGCAGTAATGTTCCATCAGGTCCCTGGGTGGCACAAAAGATTTGTGCTCAGCTACTAACCAAAACATTGGTGGCTTGAACCCACTCAATGGCACCATGGAAGAAAGACCTGGTGATCAGTTTTTGTAAGGATTACAGCCAAGAAAACCTGATGGAGCAGTTCTGCTCTGCAACACTTGGGGTCACCATGAGTCAGCATTAACTGAAGTGTATCAGGTTTGGTTTTTGAGGGTTTTTTTTTTTTATGTTCTACTGTGTGGATAAACACATTTTGTTTATCCAAACACTTGGGTTGTTTCCACCTTTTGGCTCTTGTGAATAATGCTGCAATGAACATTGGCCTACAATGTCCCTGCTTTCAGTTCTTTTGGGTGTATACCTAGGAGCGGAATGGCTTGGTTATATGGTAATTCTATGTTTAACTTTTTTGAGGAACCGCTTAATAATTTAAGTCAACACTGTCATTAAAGAGTGTTAGGCTGTATAGCTGGTTGTCTGAGTCTACCCATCACTAGCTGAGTGAACCTGGCCAAGCTATTTAAATATTCTAAGCCTGAGTTTTCTCATAAATAAAGCAGGAGTCATAGGGTTGTTCAGAGGGTTAAATGAGATGATACATGTATTATGCTTACTAAACTCACAATAAATGTAAGCTATTATTACTATCATTGTTAGGTAATGCCTGTACCTTCTGGTTTGGTACAGGTTGTATGGCATGCTCCACTGACAGGGGGCTGAGAATCAAATGACCCACCCTGGGCCCCAGCTCTGCAACCTTGGACAAGTACCTATTTCAGGACTTCAGCTGTCTCACCTGTAAACTGAGAGGCATAGACTAACTAACCTGGAGGGCCTCTTTCATCTTCAAAATTCTGTTCTGAATTAATTTTATACTCTATATTTTTACTGACAATATTCTGTTAAATCACTGAAATTGTAACCATTTATCGTAAAAATCATCTAAGATAAAGATTAAAAAATTGGACCAGTGCATCTGGTCATGTGGTCAGAGCCTAAGAGAATCCAATCTGATATGAAGTCATTTTACTCAAGTGCTGTGTGGCATGGATTCTGCTGAGGTAGGGTATTTGAGCAGAGCACCTTGAGACCAATGTCACAGAAAATACTCCTGCAAATAATTAATGGTGTGTATACATATATTGTCAGCTTCCCTGCTGGAGCCCAGCAATCTCTCAGAGCAGGTTAGTGGTCCTTGCCCAGGTGCCCAACCATTCCAATACATGCTTTTCTCAATGCTCATTATCCCGAAATAAATCCAAATTAAATTTTATGAGCCAAGATTGAAATTATGTGCCTTCAGTATTGAGCCTTCTAATAGCAGTTACTTTCATTGAAGTATTAAAGCAATTGGCTTGAATCATCTTGGAAACACAGCCTTCATATTTCAAATATGGTTAGGAAGCTGTCAGCACATATTACCATGGATTGGAGATGTTCGCTTATTAAATGATTTTTACCAGGAAAAAACCCATTACAGGAAACATCTTGTTTACACGGGTGTCCTGGGGATAGCCAACAGAAAGCAACATGTTACACTGAATTATAGAAATAAAATAAGCTGATTCAGCTAATCGATTCAAAAGCAACATAGGACATTATTTTGCAAACCAAAGACAACTGCAACTTAATTTTAACTGACAAATGGATGTTTACTGTGGAGTGTAACTGTTAGATACAAATACTCCCTTGAAACCATACGCACCATTTAGTGATATTTCAGCACCCTGGTTTAGGCACTTGTGCTCAAAGATTCTTCAAAAGCTGTGTTGTTGTTTGTTTTGCCTCGACCACACAGAGAGAGAATAAAGCAGAAAAACTAGGTGTGTTGGATGCGGTGGGAAGGATAGAGCAGTAGTTAAGCGCGCAGGGTGTGAGTGAGATGGTTCTGGGTTGACATTCTGGTTGTTTGGACTTTGGGCAGCGGCTTAACCTCTATGAGTTTCAATTATCTCATCTGTAACCCTTTTGTTACTATAGTTTTTCTCCTTTTTTTTTTTTTTTTGTTGGCATGTGTTTACATTATTGGAACTCATACTTATTAATTGTGTTTAAATTTTGGCTTGATAACATGGATTTTGAGAAATATGATCTGGTAATACAAACCACCAATGAGGTGAGTGGCACGTGTTGCCACTGATCTGTGGTATGACAATATACCAATGACAGCTAGATGAACAATGTATTGCAGGTGGCTTTCCATTAGGTTACATAGGAACCTCTGATTTTCTAAATATGACACAGAAAAACCAAAACAAACCCATCAGAGCTCCTAATATTCACACAGGAAAGTCATAATTATGCTTGCAAGTCTTATCTCACAGAAATAAAGGGAAAAAAGGCAAAAGTTTACAAAACTAACGCATCCAGGAAACATCACCTAATAGAATGCTCAACCTACACAACAGTGGGGCTCCAACTCAGGTCTGCTGAGCTTCACGCATTTCAAAAGGGACCCACCTTGACGCTGAATGCATTAGAACTGGAATAACGCCTTACCTCTGAGGTCCAGAAGCATAAAAAGTGGCTGGCGTACTGTTTATGCCAATGGTAACGGAGGCGGTAAGGTGGAGATACAAGTATATCTCAGGGTTGTTGTAGCGTCAAATAAGATGGCAAATAAATACAATTTAGCATAACGCCTGTTGTTGTTGTTAGGTGTCGTCAAGTCGATTCTGACTCATAGCAACCCCATGTGACAAAGCTGAACTGCCAACAGGAGAAGATCACCAGGTCTTTCTCCTGCGAGTCCACTGTTGGGTTTGAACCACCGACCTTCAGGTTAGCAGCTGAGCTCTTAACAATTGCACCACCAGGACTCCTTAGCATGACACATAGTGAACAGATATTGTTGAGTAAATGGAGGCTGCAATACTACAACCACCATCCAGCCTAGGCATACAGGTCCTAAGAGACGTGAAATGCACTTCTTTTTTCATGATCAACATTATACGTGTCTGATCTCTCTCACGATAGACTGCAAACTTTGATGGCAGTAGAGGTGGTGTCTTAATCATCTTTGCACATCCCCCCTACTCCATGCTGAACACAATGCAGGAAATCAAAACATTTAAATACATGAATGAAAGAAAACACGAATGAACAAATGGAGCCCCAAAGTCCCTGTCTTAGTTATCTAGGGCTGCTATAACAGAAATACCACAAGTGGATGACTTTATCAAAGAGAAATTTATTCTCTCACAGTATAGGAGGCTAAAAGTCCAATTCCAGGGTGCCGGCTCCAGGGGAAGGCTTCCTGTCTCTGTCAGTTCTGGGGGAAGGTCCTTCTCATCAAACATCCCCTGGTCTAGGAGCTTCTCAGCACAGGAACCCCAGGTCCAAAGGATGTGCTCTGCTCCCAGTGCTGCTTTTGTAGTGGTATGAGGTCTCCCCATCTCTCTACTTGCTTCTCTCTTTTATATCTCAAAAGAGATTGACTCAAGATACAACCTAATCTTGTAGATTGAGTCTTGCGTCATTAACATCATAGAGTTAGGATTTACAACACATAGGAAAATCACATCAGATGGCAAAATGGTGGACAATCACACAATACTGGGAATCATGGCCTAGCCAAGTTGATGCACATTTCTGGGGGACACAATTCAATTCATGACAGTCCTCAAGAGGGCACAATGGCAACAGTTTCTGTGAAGCAGTCATCAGGAAATGCTAGATGGACAGCCTGTCTGTCCCAGGAGCAGCTGGGAGAGGGGTTATTATTGGCAATGGGAGAAGTCTTACTAACAGCGATAAAGACAGAACTTGGGTCCAAGCCACCGTTTTGGTATGACTATTTTGACATGTGCCCTTATTGTGCCTTTAAAGAATACTTTCAGCAAGAGTATGACGAAGTCTTACAGTTCAAACCTTGAATAGCGCTGAACATCTATTCAAAAGAGTTAGAAGGGGGTGATGTTCAGTGTAACAAAGCCCATGATGAGGGTCAGAATGCCATGAAAATGCCAACATGCTTGCCATCCTGATGTATCCTGTTAAGAGACTCAAGCCCGGTAAGTCTGAGATCTCCAATTTCTAATTCAGAATTCTAGAGACAAATGTTTAACCACTGCTATTGAGTCATTCTGACTCATAGTGACCCTATAGGACAGAGAAGAACTGCCCCCATAGGGTTTCCAAGACTGTAAATCTTTATGGGAGCAGACTGCCACATCTTTCTTCCGAGGAGCGGCTGGTGGGTTCGAACCTCCAACCTTTTGGTTAGCAGCTGAGCACTTTAACCACTGCACCACCAGGGCCTCAGAGACAAATGTTTAGTCTGAGGCAAAAGGTCCTAGCTTCCTGACCCACCAAACGGGTTAGCATGTCACAGTCAGCCAATTGTAGAAGTAATGGCTTCCTCCCAGTAAACCTTGTATTTGATCTGTGGCCCTTCCTATGTTTTACCTCCTTCTGGAATTTTCTATGGATGTTTTCTATCCCCACTAGACTGAAGTCGCCAAGACAGGAATGGTTCTTTAACCATATTTCTAAGTGTCATATCATCCAGCGTGGTACCCTGTACCCAAAAGCTCTCAAAAAAGATATGTAGGTTGGAGATAACAGAAAGCACATGAAGTGTGGAGTCCCAGACACTCTGTATATTATGCCCCACCCCAGTACCTCCCAACACAGTCCCGCTCAGTGCTCCTCATCTCAGAGAACAGCCCCACCAACCTCCAAGTAGCTCAAGTATTACAAGTGGATACATCTTCACGCGCCCTCCTTCCTCACTCCACACGTTGAGCCAATTACCTCCGGCCAATCATCTCTGGAATTAATACACTTAACTCCATCTCAACCGCCATTTGCCTTAATCAAACCACCGCCATTTCTTGCCTGAGTTACTGTCCTTCCCTACACTTCCAGCCCATTTTCCAGCCAGCATGATCATTTTCTACCTCAAATCTTACCATCTCACTCTCTTTAGTTCTCCATGAATTCTAAACTTCGTAGTATTTCTTGTTCTGGCCCATGCTTACCTCTTCAGCTTCATTTCTCACCTCAGTCACCTGCTAAACATACTGAGATATTCTTATTTCCTTGAATGCAATCTATTTTTTCTCTTTGGGTCTTTGATCCTCCCCACCTGGAGCATTTTCCCTCTCTGCTCTCTGTTCTTTCTCTTTTTCCTCATCCTCTCACCCACTTCTTCTAGGAAGCATTCTCTTACACCCCCCTCCCAACAAGATCAGCTTAGCTCCTACTCTTAGTATCACAGTCTTTGGGGACCAGCATGGCTCAGGGATTTTTCCTAGAAGAAAGAATGTCTAATCTGAAACACAAAGAATGAGTAAAATCTAATGAAGCAAATAGAGAAAGATGAGTAGGAGCATTCAGAAAAATGTTTATTGAACGAGTGAGTAAATGAATGAATGAATGAAGACAGTTTAGACAGGAAGCTCCTGTAACACAAGTCATGGAGACCCTGATGTTCTGTTAGTAGATGCTCATTCTGGAGGCATATAGTAAAACACCTTACCATTTTGACTCAAATGTAAATTTAGCTCCTAGGATACTCTTCCAGGAAGCTCTGAGCCTTTTTAAATATATTCTTACGATAGCCCTTTTCATAGCATGAGGAAACCAAAGCTTCGTGGCCTTATAGATGGAGCCACGTAGGTAGAGACAAGATAGATACCAGGTCAAGGAGTATCTGCACCAAGGGAAGCTGAGACAGGGTTGGAATCAAAGCCACGGAATGCATCTCCTGGCCTAATGCTGCCTCTTTTACACCTAGGAAATCTTTGTGAGCATGAAATATATCAGGAACTAAGGACATTTGAAGAAGGCAGGCAGTAGAAATATATCAGGAAGCTGAAAGAATTGAATGAGCTGTTCTCTGTGAAAACACATTTTTATCATAACTGGAGAAGACCTCCTGATATAACTGAACAATGGAGAAAATGTTAAGGCCTTTTATGTCTGTTCCCTTGATGCCCCATTGAAAGCTATCCTCTTGTGCTTCCCTAATCTTGTGCCTTCTCTCATAACTGAGCAGGATGCCATGGAAACTGACGGTGAAGGCCCCTGGTGAACTAGAATACTTTGCCACATAATAAATATATAAATGGTTGTTCTGGCTCCACGGCGTTTTCTCTTGGTGTTTGAAAAGCCAAAACAAAAGAGAAGGAGACACCAAACCCTGTAAATCAGCGGAAACAAAACAGTAGTCGGATGCGTCTGAGAGACCTGTGATGACAAAGAGACATCTTTATCCCAGCCAGCGTTGTACATGTAGATAAAGGGGCGACAGCACCTCTGTGACATTTCCGGGGCTTTCTTTTAAAAGACCATCCTCGAGACAATCCCAGTCACAAAGTAAATGGCTGTATAGTTGTGTCATGTGTGAGCATTACGAGCATGCCCACCAAGAATAAAAATGACCGTTATCCTTATAGTGCAGAGTGACGGTAAAGTCCAGTAGAAATAAAAATATACCTAGAATAAATTGCATCACATAATTCAATTGTTGTGGGCATTTCCTTTTCACTTTCTATTTCTTTTCCCCCTCTCTCCTTGTATTGACCCTCTTTTACTCCATTCAGGGCAGAGGGTAAGCACAGACCAGGGACATCTTGGACCAGTCTACAGAGGCTTGTTCTGAATTCAGAAATCAGGGTAACCCAAGGCTTACAGTTGGCCACATAAATCCCGATACCTTAATGCAGGTATTGGCACTTGATAGCAGCCCCCAGGGTCACTATGAGTCAGAATCGACTCGATGGCAATGGGTAGCAGCCCCCAGAGGTGGCAGAAAATGAGTTTCAGCTGCACTTTGAACAACCCCTGAGCAGAATTATAATGTCAATCAAGTGCATTTCCTTTCCAGCCTCCTTTTCTTTACCCAGGGATTGATTAGCTTTAGTAGGATGTCTGGAGTCCCAGATTTAGTATGGAAAAGGAGAAAGGAGGCTGGTTTGGGAGACATATAGATGTGGGTTTGAACTTAGTCCAGTCAATCATTACTTGTGTGATCTTAGACAAATCACTCTCCTCATCTATAAATAGAAAATCATTCATTCATTCATTAAACGAATAGTTATGAAGGGTTACTACATGCCAGGTACTGTGCTAGACCTGGATTTTTAATGGTAACACTAAAATAACATCTACCCCAAACCAAAAAACCCAACCTGTTGTTGTCGAGTCAATTCTGACTCATGATGAGTCCATGTATTACAGAATAGAAATGCTCTATTTTTTTTTTTTTTACTTTAATCCTTGCCGAAGCAGACCACCAGGACTTTCTTCCATGGCACTGCTGGGTAGGTTTGAACTGCCAACCTTTATGTTAGTAGACAAGCGCAAATTGTTTGTGCCACCCAGAGGCCTACATTTACTCCAAGGGTAGGTAAATATGGTAAAATATAACGGGAAGAGCATTACTGAGATGACGTTAAAAGAGAGAAAATATATGAAGCATCCAACACACTGCTTTCTTCATGCTTGGCACTTAAGACATGTTACTAAATCCTCAGGCCTGCTTTTTGTCAGAATGATCCTATTCCCCTTATGGAAATTAAAACTCCCATCCCTTCAGTGCTGTGACTTTCATTAAGGTATCAATCTGATTACCTAATTATCATTGTTTTTGTTAGATGCCGTCCAATCAGTTCCCGCTCATAGTAACCCTGTGTACAACAGAAGGCAACACTGCCCAGTCCTGCGCCATCCTCACAATCGTTAATATGTCTGAGCCCATTGTTGCAGCCGTTGTGTCAATCCATCTCATTGAAGGTCTTCCACTTTTTCACTGACCCTGTACTTTATCTAATTAAAGATTAATTAAAGAACAGAAACTCACCCTAAGGGGAATTTATACTGCCACAGAATGTCTGCTGTTTTACAACTGGAGCTTTTTTAACTCTAATGAAAGTCAGATCAAGGCAACCAATATTATTATACATCTGCAGTATTTTAAGTGTTATGGAAGACGCAATCTCCACCTTCAGGAGTTCTGTAATCTACTTGTGAAAAGAATATATCAATGCATTAACAATGGAAAAGCTAAATTTTAAAAGCAACAGAAGTTTTAAGTGATAGACATTAGAGGAGATTTTACAAGGCAGTCCATAATTTCAAATGAATTACATGTTGTTGCAACCACAAGTGGAATAAAGTTCAGAGAAAGGAGAAATCATTATCTCGGTGGACAGTGTGAGGCAGAGTGGAGTTTCATGGACATCCTCACCTGAACAACCCACCCTCCCTGCAGATTTCCGCCATTACTCCTTCCTTAGTGCCCTAGCACAACTCATCATGGAAGGCAAATCCCATTCACTTCTTCTGTTCTCACCTTTGTAAACGGTTCATCATCATTTGCTTAGTAAAACAAAGATCATCATTCATATCGATGAGAGCAAATATTTAAAAGGGGAAAACCAAGCTCAGACTCAGAAAGTGAGTGAATTATGAAGCTGTGAATTTAGAGGGATTCTTGCATATGAACACAATGTATGATGAATATCAACAACTCTTGATAAAGCATATTAATGTATCATAATTTATTTGATCTTTTCGGCAACTCCAAAAATGAGAAATCTAGATTGAAGGAGAGTGACTTTCCCAAGTCCACCCAGCT